>NW_017387319.1:311543-594755 GCF_001636725.1 Cordyceps fumosorosea ARSEF 2679 | reverse complement strand
AGAAACTAATACATCCGACTATACTATTAGAGGATAGCTTAGATAAAGAGATAATAAAAGGAGACTTTACCCTATTATATTCCTATTAAAGAAGCTTAATAGACTAGAACTTAACTATAGTATATATAATAAAGAACTTATAGCTATTATCTAAGTATTTAAAGAATAGTAACACTACTTAGTAAGTGTAAACTATAAGGTTATAGTCTATTCTAATTATAAGAACCTAACTATATTTATAACTATAAAGGATCTAAATAAATAATAGATTAGATAGTATAAAACCCTTATAGATTATAATTTTAAGATCCTCTATTAGAAAGGATCACTTAATAGTAGAGTAGACGCTTTAAACTAATATAAAGACTTAAAGTTAATAGAAGTAATAGTTAAACACCCACTACTTAAGTATAATAAGGATAGGAACCTTATTCTAAGTACTAGGGAAATTAACACTACCTAGTAGGTTAAGCTAGATAATATATAGATATAACGTATTATGTCTTATATAAAGAAAGATAGCTACTTAGATAATTAGGAAATAAAGCCGTATATAACTAAGAGTGGAAGTAACTACTTATTTAATAAACATTAGTATATTCTTAGTACACTTTAAGAGTAGCTTATTAAAGAAGTATATAAACACTTATTATACGGATATTAGGGTATAAGGAAAACGATTAACTAGCTAAGGAGATTATATAATTTCCCTAAAAGTAGAAAAATCGTATAAAGAGTTATTAAGAAATATAATATCTATAATAAAGCTAAGATAATATAACACGCGCTTTATAGAGAACTATAACTAATACTACTACTAGAAAGAGTATAGTAAATAGTCACTATAGACTTTATTATTAAATTACTAAAATCTAAGGAACCTATAATAGGAGTATACTATAATAGTATCCTAGTTATTATTAATAAGTTAATAAAATATACCTATTACATTCTATATATAGAATTAAGTAATACAAAAGATCTAGTATATATATTCTTTAAAATATAGAGTACCTATAAAGTTAATAATAGATTAAGATAAGCTCTTTATATTAAACTTCTAGAAATGTCTTATAGAAATTATAAAAGTTAAGTAAAACCTTTTAATAGTATTCCACTTATAAATAGACGGATAAACTAAAATCTAGAATTAGATACTTAAATAGTACCTACGAAGTTACGTGAACTACTAATAAGACGACTAGGTAGAATGGTTACTACTCGTATAATAGGCTATAAATAGCTTAGAAAATAAAAACATAAAAATATTACCTTTTAGGGTAAATTATAAATACGACCCTACAATTAAAACACATATAATATAGAATATAAACGCACTAGTAGCTATAGTACATATAGTAATAATTATAGATATATAAAAACACCTATAAGTAGAATGGATATTTTTATAGAATTAAATAAAACACTATATAGATAAAAAGAGATTACTAGCACTAATCCTAGAGAGGGGAGATAAAGTTTACCTTATCTATAAAAATATTAAAATAAAACGACCTAGTAATAAACTTAACTAGAAAAAGATTAGACTATTCCTTATTAAACGAAAAATATTAAATACTAACTATAAACTATTATTACCTAAGGGAATAAAGATATATCCTATATTTTATATTTTACTATTAGAAAAAGCACTAAATAACACTATACTCACTATAGACGTTATTATTAAAAATATAAATAAGTATAAAGTTAAGAAAATACTTAAAGTATAAAGTATAGAAAAGAATTATTATTATCTTATTAAATAGAAAGGATACCCATACTTAGAAAACACGTAGGAGCCCTATAAGAACCTTATAAACTACTTAAGCCTACTTAAACAGCTTAACTAGTAGTACTCTACTTAGATAAGTCCACCTCTAGTGATAAAAAGGGATCTAGTAATATAGTATTCTAATTAATTACGTTTATATAACTTAAGGACTATACTTAGATAGTGGCTTCTAATAAAGCCCACTCTAACTTATCTAGCTTATTAAGTGACTAAAGGCTATAACTAACTATAATAGAACTATAAGTTATAAAGGACTTATATTATTTATATAGGCAGTCTAGCCTAGTAAGGGCCTTAGAGGATTCCCACTAGAGACATTATAGTAGAGTAGTAGCCTCTTCCTCCTCCTAATATAGACGTTAAGATTTAGAAATTATTTAATTAAGGGATAATATAGGCACACCTAAACTATCACACGAGCGACCCTAATAAACACACTCCTTATAATAAGAAACACCCTCTATTATCTTATAAGAAAGCTTCTATAAATAATAAAAAGAGTAAGGTATAATAATAACACTAAACTCTTTAATAACAGTAGTGAGTTTAGAATGCTACTTAGCTTTATTAGAATAAGGCTTAGACACTTAGTTAGGCATTATAGGGAAAAGAAGATATAGGAAGAAGAAGGGTTATAAAGTAAGACTATAGGTCTTAGGATAAGACTAATAGAGAGGAGGAATAATATTATAGATACACTAAGGTACTATAGATAAGGGGTAGGGTGGCCTAAATGAGTGACTATAGGGCACTTACGAGGGCGTAGGAATAAAGGAACTAGTCACGTGACTAGATTACTAGGGATTATAGTGATCTAGTATTAATCTAGGATCACTAGGATCATAGGGTAAGCTAAGTGATCTAGGTAATATAGTAGAGGATAGGATAGATATATAAGGAGGGGGATTCTAGTAAATAGCTAGACTAGATCTCTACTAATTAATCTAAGTAATAGTTCTACTATTAGGAGTAATCTCCTAAACATGACTTAAGCTATGACACTACTTATCCGCACCTATAGTGCATTCAACCTAACTCACTTCCTAAGAAACAGATTTACTGTGGATTAGAGAAGAGCCACCGTTACATTAGTATACACCTCTCTTTTAATCCTTAGATTTATATTTTTTACTTTATTCTATTCTCTCTCCTCTCTCTAATATTATCCTCTTATTATTATAATCTTCTCTAATTATATAGACTATATTAAGTTTAAAGTGCCTTTAATCCTCTTTTTTATTTTTTATTATAGAGTATAGATTTAAAGAAGGGGGGGTAGTTAAAAAACTCTATATAAAGACTATAAATTAATATAACTATTTATATCTTTATATAGACACTTAGTTTATATTTAAAGTACTCTTTATTATTATTTTATATAAAAGTATAATTCTTTAAGTATTTATTATTTATATTAATTATACTATTTATTATACTTTTTATTAATTATTATATTTATTATAAATATTATATAAAAGCCTTTTATAGTTTATTTATAATTACCTCTTTAAAGATAGTTTAGTTTTAAACTAGTTTATATTTATTAAATTAGTAATTAATTTACTATTATTTTTCCTTTTTAGTAATTAATCTAATTAATCTAGCTAATCTATTCTTAGTTAATAAATATAAAAAAGTTATAATACTCTACTTTTTTAGTTCTTTTTTCTCTTTTTTTTCTAGTTTCTTTATTTCTATATATTTATCTTTATTATTATTTTATTTTTATTTTTATTTTATTTTTAATTTTCTTTCTTTTCCCTTTTATTACTTATATTCTACTCTTATCTCTTTTAGAACTAACTACCTATAGAAAGCCCCTCTTTTATATTTATAATAAAAAGTAAGTATTCTCTCTCCTCTTACCTTTAGACTAGACTTAATCCTAATCTATTAGTAGTTTTATATTACTTCTTTAATAATCTCTATTATAGTAAGTTAACCCTATCTTAGTCCTAGTTTATCCCTTTACTATCCTAGCCTTATAAGTATACTACCCTTATTAATAGTATTAAGTCTAAATTAGCCCTATATAAGCCTAAACTAGAGCTAGAGTAGGGTGAGCCCTATAAGACCCTCTATAGCCACTATATCACCCACACTAAGACCACTAGTGTAGTCACCTACTTCTAGCCTACTAGTATATACTAAGCCTAACTCGGCCCTGATTCTACTAACTCTAATAAGTGAGGGTTATATCTACACTAAGTGTGCCTATCTCCGCGTATAGTGCCCCACCGTGAGTCCGACCCTCCCCCACGTCGCTCCCGCCGCTAATCCTTTTAGGTCATGCCTCCTGTCGCTACCGCCGCCGCCGCCCTCCAGGCCTAGCACCCCGGCCTCGGGCCGGGGGCGGTCCTAGAACACCAGGACTTTCTACGCCTCGCCCGCGCCGCGACTCGGGCCCGCCGCGACGCCGGTGGCGTCGCCGCCGAGGTGGCCACCGACTAGGAAGTCCTATAGTAATAAATAAACCTTAATTAATTTAGTAACTTAATTCTTCTATAGTATTTAGTAATTTATTTTTTTAAAAAGTTAAATTATACTTATTAATATTTATACTATTAACTATACTAGTTTTTTTTAATAATATAATTAAGACTAAATATATCTTTTTTAAAGAGTAATTTACTTTAATTAAAAGTACTTTAGTAGTTTATTATAAAAATAATAACTCTTTTACTCTTATTAGTATTAGTCTAGTATTAAGTTATTTAGTTCTACTCTAAAGGAGAGTTAGGTTTTAAGAATTATACTATTTAATAGTGTTTTTCTTTTAATTATAATACTATTCTATAATATATTTATATAAGAGCTTAGGCCATAGCCCAGCTAGACTGATAGCCTGGTGGCCTGAGGCACGGGCCCGATAGGGGGGGGACCCCTTATGTATAGTAGCCACTTCGTCACCGTCACAACCTCCCTGTCTCTTCCTCCGTAAGAGATTCAATTTAACCTCATATTAACGCCTACTCGTAGTAGCCGTAGGGCCAGTCCTTAATAATTTATACAAAAGGATTTTACTTTTATATTAAAAGAATTACTTTAAGTTATTTTATCTTTTATAAATTATTCTTTATTATTATACTTTTAACTCTAGTACTTATAATATTAAAGGTACTCTTTTATAGTTTATTATATAGTTATATTATTATTTAATAAGACTATAAAATTTAATATAAACTTCTAAAAATTTAAATTTTAGAATAAATTAGTTACCTCTACTTTATACTACTATAAATAATAATTCCTTAAAAGTATTTATATTAGCTAAAATAGAGTTATTATAAAGTAGTTCTACTACTATATAATAAGAATAAAGAATATAAATAAAAGTTTATAAAAAAAACTTTAAATATAACTTTATATTAATAATTACTTAAATATATTTTTTATTTCTTTATATATTAAACTACTATATTAGTAGCCTATATAAGTCTATATAGACTTATAAAAGAGGTCTATATAATAGTAAAAGCGACTTATATAGAAAGCAATGCTCTTTTAAATTCAATTTACTATTATAGCCACATTACTACTATTGTCGCCATTCGTTGGATTGCTGCTCGTCACGCTATCGCCCTTGACCTCCTTAGTCACGGCCTCTAGCTCGTTAAGCATGCACGCTGCCGCGATCACTCTGAAGCTCTGCGTCCGTGGGCCTTCACCGCTGCCGTTGCCGCCTCCTCGTCCTCGCTTCCCTCGCGTCTGGTGACCTCCAGCCGAAGCCGAGGCAGCAGCAGTAATGGCCGCCGCGTCCCTCTCAAACTCAATCTGGAAGCACGCGACCGCCATCTCCAACGCCTGCAGCCTGGCCGCGCTCACGGGTTCTCCGCCGGCCGCCGCGCTGTCGCCTCCCGCCCTCACCTCCGGGTTGCGGATCAGCTTGACAATCCAGTGCATCAGCCGGTCAGTCTCGTCCTTGAGCTTGATCGACAGGTCGCGCTGCTGCCGCGACTGCGACCCCGTCCTGCTGACGATGTCGCCGCAGAACGCCTCCACCTCGCTCACAGACGCCGCCCGCGGGTTGTGCGAGAACTGCTGCATGGTCTCCAGCATGCCGGCCTCGTAGATGCGCCGCACTTTGCGCGCCTCGTCCGCGCGCCCGCGCCACTCCACCAGCCGCGCGATCCCCACCGCCGCCAGCCCGGCGTCCATGATCCGCTGTACCCGCTCCCACACTGGCCGCGCCGCCGCGCCGTCCCCGACGCCACCCTTCCTCGTCACCCGCGCCCACAGGTTCTTCTCGTCGACCGCCCGGTACAGCTCGCCCAGGATCTTCTCCGACTTGTGGTAGCGGTGCCGTGGCTTGCCGAAGCCGTCGTCGCCCTCCTCGTCCTCGTCCTCGTCCGCGTCGACGAACGCAATCTCCCCCAGGGTGTACGTGGTGGTCGGCGGCGCCGGCGCCGTAAAGTCGGGCCGCGTCTTGGGCTGCCGCGGGATCTCGTTGACGGCCGGCGGGATGCCCGTCTTGGAGTAGTCCACGGCGGTCGAGTGCAGCTCGGCCAGCTTGACGCACGAGTGGTCGTCGGTGCCCGCCGGCTGGATGTCCGCGTACATGAGGTGGCGGTTGGCGATGAGCCCAAGCACGTCGGTCCGCATGAACTCAACAAAGAAGTTGGCAATGTCCTCGCGTGTCACGTCGCGGTCCAGCGGCTGGGGCTTGTTGCGCGGGTAGCTGGCCGGCGCGAACACCGTCTTGGGTCGCGCCCCCTCGTCCCAGATGATGTTGTACTTGTCGCCGTCGAGGTCGCCGCCGCTCAGCTGGCTGGGCAGGTCGCGGTCGCCGCGCTGGCTGAAGACGACGCAGTTCCGCAGCGACCGCAGCGGGTGCTTCTCCGGCGGCGTCACCATCTTGGCCAGCTGGATGTCGCCCGGGTGCAGCGCCGGCGACCGCGTGATGATGACGACGCCGTCCTTGAGCGTCCCTTCAATGCCGTCCTTGCGGCCCGGAATCCGCTCATCGTAGTGGATGTAGACCTCGCCCTCCTTGAGGAATGCCGTCTCGTCCATGACGCCGAAAAGTGTGACGCCCTTGTCGACGGGGATCCGCGCCTTGTGTTTGAGTAGCCGGAGCTCCCGCAGCACCACGTACTCCACAATCGCCTTAAGGAACGGGTCGCCCCGGTAGTCGATGCCGTGCGCGTGCAGACGCCTGATGAAGCGCGGCAGACGAATGTTGGCGCCGACGCCCTGGTACTCCAGGAAGGTGCACGTGTTGGTCACGGTCGCAGTGACGCCGCGCAGGTTCTCGAGGGCCTTGGCCTGCATGGCTTTGAACCAGGCGGGGTCGGTGCCCATGTCCTCGAGGATCTTAATCATCTGGCGATTTAGTACGAGGCGGAGGGGCTTCGCGGCGACCTCGCATATGCCAATCTCAACAAAGTCGCGGCTGGGAAACTTCATCATGGACTCGGCACGGATGCAGATCTGCTTCCCGATGAGGCGGGGGTCGAGCGAGAGCATGCCCTTGATGCCGGCGACGCGGATCTGGACGCAGGTCGGGGAGCCGAGGTTGAGCGGCAGGACGTCCCAGAACTCCTCGAGGGCGGCCTGGGAGATGGTGCCGACGCCGTCGCTGAAGACACGGGAGTCGTCGACGGCGCTGCGGACGTCCTCGATGTAGCTGATGACGATGCTGCCGCCGCGGAGCGAGACGGCGTAGGGGGTCTCGGAGAAGGCCTGGCCGATGCGAGCGGCGCACTTTGCGGGGATGCGGATCTCGCGGAAGTCGCCGAGTGAGCTAAGGACGGTGGCATAATCCTGGCGGCCCATGCGGTTGTCAACAAACGGCGCCATGAACCAGGCCGAGTGGGAGCGCAGGCTAGAGTGGGAGAAGCCGAGGAAGGAGAAGCGGCGGCCGGCAACCTCGATGCCCTGCTTCATGACGCTGCGGTAGTGGTCGTAGACGTAGTCGTTGGAGACGCGCGGGTTGAAGCTGAGGTCAGAGCCGTCCTCGTCGGTGAAGGTAACGCGGAGGAAGTAGTCGGTACGGTCGTGGAACATGCGCAGGACGCGGTTCTTGGACTCGGCGTCGGGCCCGCCGAGCAGGATGCGCGTCGGCGTGACGATGGCCTTGAGGACCCAGGCCTGCTGCTTGGAGATGGCCTCGGTGCGGCCGGCGCGCACGGGGCTGCCGCGCTCGGCGTTGTCGGCAGCGGCAGTGGCAGCGGCTGCGGCGCCCATGAGACCGTTCTCGATCTCCCGGACGCAGCTCAGCAGCTCAAAGGGGTCCAGCTCGTTGGGCTTGACGCCGGGGGTCGGGTATGGGATGTCGTTGAAAAGGCGCTTGAAGGACTGGACGGAGAAGGGGCGGGGGCGGCCCTCCATCTCGGCCTCTATGGCGAGGCGCTCCATGATGTCGAGCATAGTGGCGGCGGCGCGCGGGTGCAGGTAGTTGTTCCAGACCATCTTCTGGACCTGGAAGAGCAGGGCAAAGGGCAGCAGCAGCGGGTTGCTGCCGAGGATGCTGATGCGGCGCTGGAAGTCGGCGGCGCAGGTGAGGTAGTCGTGCTCGTGGTGGCGGGGGGCGCGGTCGACGCGGAGGACGTGGCGGCTGGCCGAGAGGTCGTGGTGCTCCTTGACGGCGGCGCACAGCTGGCCGGCGTCGACGACGTCGAGCCCGTCCGAGGCCAGGCGGAAGCGGTAGACGAGGCAGTGGGCGACGAACTTGGCCAGCTCGGGCCAGCCGCTGAGGACGGGCATGCGGCACCACTGGGCGCGGAGGTCTGGGTCGGCTGTGTTGCGGGCGTAGAAGCGGGGGCTCTCGCTGAGGATCATGGTGAAGGCGCCGTCGGCGACGTCAAAGACGCAGTCCTCGACAGTGGCGTAGGGCACGTGCATCTGGTTGCCGGTGACGGTGGTGAGCACGCAGGCCTTGCGCTTGAACTGGGCGGTGCCGGCCGTGGTGCACTCGGTCTGGCGGGCGAAGACGAGCGACTTGCCGCCGCCGCCGGCGTGGGCGCCGCCGAGGAGCGTGTCCTGGAAGACCATCTTGCCGCAGGCGATGCTGCTGATGCGGCAGGAGGTGACGAAGCACGGTCGCGGCGGCGGCGGCGGCAGCGGCGGCAGCGGCGCGGCGACTCTCGCGCTCGTCCTTGACGAGGAGCAGGTGGCTGAGGATGAGGTAGTCCGGCTCCTTGGCGCTTTTCTCGGCGTAGACGTCAGCCTGGAGGAGTCGGAGCTTGGAGATTTCGGGACCTTTTCGCGGGAAGGCCGGTGACGACTTGGTCAGAGTGTTGTTGTTGTTGCTGTTGTTGTTGTTGTTGCTGCTGCTGCTGTTGCTGCTGCTGCAGCTGCTGGCCGTGCTCGCTGCGGCGGCAGCGGCGACTGCTGCGGCGACGGTGACGCACCGCGGCTGGGTTGGTGCGATGACCTTGCCGTGGCGCTCGAGGAAGCGGGCGCCATCCTCGCGACGGAGGAAGGTGAGCCATGCCTGGGACTTCTTCTTGGGCTTGTCGCAGGACCAGTCGTCAATGGCGAGGCGCTTCATGAGCGGGAGGAGCTCGGAGCGGAGGGTGTCGTCGGCGAGGTCCTTGGGGACGCCGCGGAGAAAGACCTCCATGATTGTGGTTTGAACGGCACCGGTTTTTTTTTTTTTTTTCCTTTCCTTTTTTTCCTGTCTTTTTTCCCTTGGTAGTAAGAAGGCTGGAATTGAACAAGGAGAGGAAAAAAGAGGGAAGGATTAAGAGGCGAAAAAAAGGGTGCAACAGAAAAAGGGGAATACAAAAATCTTCTGTTTATTTACACACGGTTCGGGCGTCGGCTGCTGCGTGTGGTGGTGGTGCCCAAGCATTTTCACGGTAACGTGAACAGTCTCGGGAGGAGGCAGATGCAGATGGATGAGGGGAGGGGGAAAAGGAGCATGCCCATGCCCAAAAACCCAGCCCTCCCCAACAAAGAAGAGAAGGCCAAGATGGAAACCAGCGAGCGGGTGAATTAGCCGCCGGCGATTCACGGACCACCCAAACAAGCTACATGCAATGCGTAACTACAACAACTTCCTACATTCACTGCAAATTTCTTGCCTGCGGGTTGGTTGTTGTTTGGGGGCCGACCTCATCATGTATGTACATAGGTAATAAGGCATCACATGTGCGACGTCACAAAGGACCCCTTCCTTGTCCCGTTGCCACTCCAAATTGTTTGTTTGGTCTTTGTTGTACACAGCAGGCAGCGCTGGCTTGGTGCGAAATCCTACCAAAACAAAAAAGAACAACAACAACAACAACAACCAAACCCAAAATAATCGGTGACAACTCGACCACTCTCACTCGCCCTGCTTTCTCTTTCTTTCCTTTTATTGGTCAGCTACATAGTTAGTAGCGCACGGGTAGTGGCATTTGTTCCCGTCCCAGCCTGCATGTACCACCAGCCCGACCGCCTTGCCGGGACTTGTCCATTCCGGTCGATTAGTAGTCTCGCTCTCGTCAGACGGGCAACTTCAATTTACAAAAGGATGGTAGACGCGGGAAAGCTTTGAACTGCCATCAATCTCCCCCTCCCCCTCCGGCTTCCCGGTCCCCAGTGTGGAGGTGCCCGAAGCCGAAGCCGAAGCCGGGGAACCCGCCCATCCATCCACTTCTTTTACTCCAACTCCAAAGTTATTACTCTCTTCACTTCCCGACAACACTGCCGAGATGGAAACGGCGCTAAAACCCATCAACCGTTTGGGGAACCTTTATCCGCCCAGCGTCGCGGCAAAAGTCCAGTCCTCATCATATCCAACTCTTCTTTCCAACCTCAATTTTCCTTTCTCTCTCCTCTCCTCTCCTCTCCTCTCCCCTCTCTTCTCTCCTCTCTCCTCTCTCCTCTTCCTCTTTTTCTTCTCCTTTCCCCCTTTCTTTCCTCTTCTCCCCTACCCATCTTCCCGCAACTCTCCATCTTTCCCCTCCTCACCCGCATCACATCACCAACCATGGCCTCCCCCGGCATTCTCTACGTAACCATGCAACCGCATCCCGACCTCAACCTCGCCCAGTTCCACGAGTGGTACAACAACGAGCACGGCCCGACGCGCCTCTCCATCCCCTCCATCTTCTCCAACGGCCTCCGCTTCCGCCGCACCACCTCCACCGCCGCCTCCGGCACGCCACCCACCCCGGACTTCATGGCCGTCTACGATGTCCACCACATGCCGCTGCTCGCCACGCCCACCTACACCGCCCTCCGCACCAACCGCTCCCCGCGCGAGGCCGCCACCATCGCGCGCGTCGACGTCCGCCGCGCCTTCTACGACCTCATCCACACCTCCGCCGCCTCCACCTTCCGGCCCATCGAGGCGCTATCCGACGCCGAGGCCGCCCACATCGTCACCGTCGCGGTAGAAATCACCCTCACGGAGGACCCCGCCGCGGCGTGCGAGTATAGGCGGTGGTACGAGGAGGAGCACGTCGGCCTGCTGGCACGTGTCCCCGGGTGGCTCCGCAGCCGGCTCTTCAAGACCTCGGCCCTCGACGACAACTCCGAGACGAGGTACTTTTGCCTGCACGACTACGAGCCGCGCAATGGCCTCGGCGGCCCGGAGCACGCCGCGTCCATGGACACGCCCCGGCGCGCCGCCGTCTTTGACACGTACGTCGCCGCCAAGACCCGCCACACCTATTCCCTCTTCTACGTCTTCGGCGCCGCGCCGCGGGACCTGCACTCGCTCTCCCAGCTCCCGCCCTCCTCCTCCTCCTCCTCCTTCACCGACCACCGCACCACCACCACCCCCACCCCCGTCTCCATCTCCTCCCGCATTACCGCCGCCGGCGGCATCGCCCTCCCATACCGCCTCGAGGGCAGCCCGGCGCCTGAAGCGCCCACCGTCGTCCTCTGCAACTCCCTACTCACCTCGCTAACCATGTGGGACCCGCTCGTCGCCATCCTGAAGGCTCGCCGGCCGGACCTGCGCATCCTCCGGTACGACGCGCGCGGCCGCCACGCCGCCCCGCCCCTCGCCGCCACGCTCGCCGACCACGCGGCCGATCTGGAGGCGCTACGCGCCGCCCTGCGCATCGACCGCTACGCGTGCGTCGCCGGCGTGTCCATGGGCGGCGCCACGGCGCTGTGCTACGCGCTCACCCACCCGGCGCGGGTCGGCCGGCTGCTCGCCGCCGACTTCAACTGCGCGTCCAGCCCGGCCAACACGCAGTCGTGGCGGGACCGCATCGCCGTGGCGCGCGACGGGGAGGCGGGGATGGCGAGGCTGGCGGAGCAGACGGTGACGCGGTGGTTTCACCGGGACGCGTCGCGGGAGACGGCGGCCTGGATGCGCACGGTGGTGGCGGGCAACGACGTGGAGGGCTTCGCGAACAGCTGCACGGCGCTGTGGGACTACGACATGCGCGCGGAGATGCGCGCGTGCGCGGTGCCGGCGCTGCTGGTCGCCGGTGAGGCCGACGGAGGGGGCGCACTGGTCACGGCCATGGAGGGGTTCAAGGGGCTGCTGGGCGAGGGGGGCGCCGAGCTGCGCGTGGTAAAGGGCGCGGGACACCTGCCCATGTGTGAGAATCCGGAGGGCTTCTGGGGGGCCATCAAGGATTTCATATAGACGGGCTTTTGCTGTGGGGGGAAGGCATGTGTTGCTTGTTTGGATATCTCTATGATTTGGACGGCGAGTTTACATACGCAAGTGTCTAGAAAATAGTAACGTAGTAACGCCATCCTGTGTAATCCCAATGACTGCCCGAAACGCCGCTTGAAAGCATGAGCCCGTATTCTCTGTACATACTCTAAAGACAATTCATGAACATGTCAAAAATGAAGACCAAGGGAGACAGGAAGAACAGGCCAAGAAACTCAAGGCTGACAGAAAAAAGGCCAAAAGTCACGGCAGAGTGACATCCCATCTCGCCAAGCATCAGCGGCATCCCCATTCGTCCAGGACGGTTGGGTTCTGTATGGCGCCGCCTTTTTGCCCACTCAGCCACGCCCGGCACGCCTCCAAGCGCGCGTACTCTCTCGGGCAGCCCCCGCTCGCCGCCATAATCCTGGCATCCGCAACGTCCAGCACGCTGCGACCCGCGGCGTCTCGCGCGTACACGTTGGCCCCCTCGCCGACCAGCGTCCTGACGGCGAGCTTGCGTCCGCAGCGCACCGCGACGTGCAGCGCCGTCTCGCCAGCGCGGTTGCGCGCGTTGACGCGTCCGCCGCTGTTGATCAGGGTTCTGAGAATCTCCGGGCCGATCCTGTAGTTGCCGTCCTCGGGCAGTTGCGCGGCGAACGCCATTAGCGGGGTGTTGCCGTTGGCGTCGTAGGCGTTTGGCCGGACGCCCGCGTTGAGCAGGTCCTTGAGCGATTCGAGGCGCATAGCCATGCGATTGTCCGATGAGTCCGTTTCCCTCTTGTTAACACTGCTCGCGCGACGCCTTCCGCTCGGTGTCGTGGCACCGCTGGCTATTGCTGGACTGGGAGCGCTCTCGGCCATGTTCAATGAGGAGGTTGTTCCAGTGGCCATGCTTAGGTTTGCGGTGGCCAGGCAGTGGAGGCCATTCCGTCCGTGGGTATATTCCGCTAGGGGATCTTGGAGGAGAGCTCTGTTGATAAACGTCACGAGTTGCAATTGCGTAGTCACCGCGCTATTCTCGGTAGCATGCAATGCGCCATCAAGTTGTGAGGCAGAATCCCGTGACAGGTTGTATGACATTTGTGCCACGGAAAGGTGTGGCTCCTCTCCAAAGGCATCGCGCGTATTCCACTGGACCGCGTCGGTCGGGTCGAAAATATGCTCCAAAACAGCCTGGCTGATGCCACTGGCCCGCAGTATGTGGAAAAAGTTGCGACCATAGTGGTCTTGGGCATAAATATCCAAATCGCTGCCTTGTCTCAGGGCGTGAACTAGCCCACTCATGAATTCTGTGTCCTTCATGATGTGGTGGTCCATGACGTGTAGAAATGACTGGCCAGCCGAATTCCGTTGATGTAGGATACCGCGAGATGTTGGATGTCTTATGGTGTCGTATAGCATCCCGGCGGTGCTGCGAGCAGCCACAAAATGCAGCAAGGTGTTGCCAAAAGCATCCACCTCAGAATAGTCCGACTCCAGGACTATACCGGCAAGGATACGCTCCCCTTTCTCTGTTAGGCCATTAGGTGTCACCCATGGCAAAGCCGCGGCAGGCGTTCGCAGCAAGTCTCCGGCGTCAGCAAGCAGCTGTCGACATTGACCATGCAAATCAATGCTGAGGAAGTCGCCTGGCAGCGGAAACGGCGTGCCCTCATACGGAGTTGGAGCCTCGCCGGCGTCCAGCCAATCCATGACCCCAGAATTGGATTCGGAAACGGGCGACATGTTTCTCGAATTTGGAGAGAAGCCAGGAAGTCGTCTCATTAACCCCTTGACAACCCCGCGATATGGAGAGCTATACTCAGCCAGGATGGTTCGTAGGGAAGAAGCTGACGTAGCTGTTGACGAGGATGCCATGGTGGTCCTGCGGAGGAAGGGTGCAAACAGAACCTCGTCTTCATCCTCTTTCGGATGAATGGCAGATGTTTGAGGCGACTGAAATGACTGGTATGGCGACCACTCTACCGGACCTTGATAGTAAGCCTCTGGTGATGTCGCGGCACTCCAGGAATCCATAGAGTGGAGGGGGACATCCAGGAGAGTAGGGCTGGCACCACCCTCGGACTTGAAGGGATGGGGGGGGAATCCTAGAACAGATGGTTGAGACGAAGCATGGTGGAATGAACTGTCGCTAGACCTGGAGGACATTCGGGAGGGCGAGAGGGCGAGCTGCTCGAGGCGACGGCTCATGTCCTCATTGGACCGAGGGTGCAACCATCGAGGCTCCTTGTCGAGCAATGCGTTCAAATTCTTATTCGCGGAATCGACCCCAGGCGGGTGGTTTCCAAGAGGTGACTTGTGGTGGACGACATCGACGATTTTCAGGAGCGGTAGGTTGGTGTAGAGGTATAGGCAGACCATTTTGCACTGGTGAAACCTTGTCCACTTGGCAGGGCGACCGGTGGTTGCGCTGAGGCCATGAGTAGATGGTGATCTAGACAGGCTGGGCGAGGTATTGAGGTTGGATGGGACATGGATATCTGGCGGGATAGTAAGGCTTGGAAGTGAGGGCTGTGTCATAGTTGAGTCCAGCAACGGTGTAAGTGCAAACCTGGGTGGATGCCGTATTTAACAGTTATGGTCAAGTGAGTCAAGATGTTGAGCGTTGTTGAAAGCGGAAAAATGAAAAGGCAAAATCTCTAATCAACTTGATATCTAAGCAGGGCGGCGCGTTGCATTTAAAGGAAAAAGGCGTTGAGGGAACTGCAATGCGAACAACGACAATGCCCTCTGCTTACCGTGGGCAAGGCAAGCTGGGAGGGCCTGTATTGGGGGCCAGCCGGGGCAGGTAGTAGCAAGTGAAGGGCGGGCGCGCGCATGATGAATGGAGCGGCCCGGAAGCGGAGCCAGGGTTGTTGCGAAAAGGGCTATGGCGGCAGCTGGCAGAAAAGGGAAAAGGGAAGCATCATGGCCGTCATAAGAATGTAGAATCCTCTGGTGATGAGCTTCTTGTGCTGGCATCCGTTTGTGCCTGTATGTGTGGCGGAGGGCGCCCGGAAGTCAGCCACTTTGCATAGCCACATCGTCGGGAGGGAGCGGTGGGGCGCCAGACAGTAAGTGGGAGGCAGTCAGGCCTCAGGAGGCGGCGAGGCGTTCGGCGATGCACTAATGGCAGGGCGGCATGGGCGAGGCTGAGGTGAGGCAGAAATGGAATGGGGCTCAGCAAATCTGGTGAAAGTGATGAGGATACTGGAGGCCTGTGTTCATGAACATGGACACCTGACATGCGGAGTCGTCTGTGGACGGAAGATGAAAGGTGACTCCAAGAGCCCATCTTTTTTTCCCATTTTTACACAGTTACACCACTCAAGGGTAATGCGAGGCACTTTCCAAAAGTAGGAATATAAACAGTCAGCACAAGGTACTACAGATGCCGCTTTTAAAAGTCGGGTCTCGCGCCGAATTGTATTCTTTTTTTAAGAAGAGTCTTTGTTTTTCCGATCTTTCTTATCTTTCATGTCTTCCGTGTCTTTCATCTCTTTCGTGTCTTTTATATCTTGCGTGTCTTTCTCATCTTCTTGTTCCGTCGTTTTCCACCATCTTTTATTGCTACCCTACACCTGTTCCTATCAAATGCCTTCTAGAAACGTGTGTACGGGCTTGCAACATTGTGGTGGGGCCAAGACAAGGACGCGATTGCCATGGCGCGTCCCAAGTCTTGACAAGAAAAAAACAGACAGCTATATTACAACGAGATCAAAAGAATCATATCTATGACACAATTCCTGTCAAAATGGCGAACCCTACAATAATTTCTCTTGAACAAGGCCCCGAAATAAAAAACATGACAGCTAATCTGCTGCCCTGTCACATCCATCATAATGGCTCAATCGATCCCGTCAGCGCATACTGGAAGCCCACGGACAGCACCGGTACGTACAACTGCCAACAGAAATCGGACCAGAAAAAAAGACGGCACAACAGGAAGAACCACCCACTGACGCAGCGCCATCTTCAACAGACAATAGCAAAGAAGCATACTTTCGCGGTCGAAAGCTGAAAGGCAAACCCCTGCCTCTACCTCAAGGCTACCGCGGCCTCATCGTGGAGCGAAACCCCGACAAGTTGAAAAAGGAAACGCTGCTTTCTTCCGACGATCAAGACACGAATGACGACGAAGTAGTTCCAATGGAGACTGTGGGCACGATGCGGGTGACGGGCGAGTTTGACGAAATGGTGATTTGGTCCCACGAGTCCATGGCCGCTGCTGCAGCAGACCCTTATGTGCGGAGTGTTGAGGAGTGGCTGAAAGTCTCTGATAAGGTAAGACTTACAAGCCTGCGTCAAGGTTCTTTCGCTATATGCGCAGCTCACATTGGAACAGATCCACGGCTTCGAAGACGAGACCAACGACAAGACAAAATAAGGATGACCTTTTACACTATACATGATCACTACAAGCCACACGTCATTTAACAAAGGACTCTAGTTGAAGTTCGAATAGGGATAACTATGCCCGATTGACGGGGCTCGGTCGGAATGCGCTCGCTTCCGCGCACCATTTTCCTATGGGCGTATACCCTGCTGGAAGCTGCTGGGCACACGCCAGCCATGTAGTTGCCGTGGCTACCTCATCCCGGCGATAGCTAAAACACAACTGATCTCATGGAGCAACTCATGGATGATCCCATGACAATGGAGCGGTCAATTGTCCGACTGGTGCACAGCTTGCTCATTCGGCCACTTTCTGCGCTGCCCCTCACCTCACGACAGCAAAGAGATTAGAACTAGGCCAGGGGAAAGTCAAATTTGCATACAAAAATAATAACGAGCCTCGACCCCATCACTATTTGGCTTTAAAATCCATTTTCATCCTGTCTTGCTTTACGTCGACTGCTCTGCCCTTGCCGTTAATTCCCGTACTAGCTAATCAATTAAAGTCGCGTTGAGCGCAGCCCCTCGGACGCGTCTCCGACGCGTTTCGCGTTAAGTGCTTCTCAAATGTCCCA
Source organism: Cordyceps fumosorosea ARSEF 2679 (assembly GCF_001636725.1). Taxonomy (NCBI): domain Eukaryota; kingdom Fungi; phylum Ascomycota; class Sordariomycetes; order Hypocreales; family Cordycipitaceae; genus Cordyceps; species Cordyceps fumosorosea. The sequence continues at coordinate 577,462 of NW_017387319.1, read as the reverse complement.
CCCACAACAACCATCTCCCATCGCAGTTCGAAGGCTTGCTTTGGGCTTCAATCATCTCTCCCCTCCCAGAAAAGCCCAGTGCCTACCCTACCTAGTACAACTCGTCGCCACTCACGTCGTCGTCTTCTTTCTACTCGTTCTCTTCAGCGAAAAACAACCAGCGAACTGATAGTCGCAGCTCACACCGCTCCCCCACCACACCTCATCATGGCTCCTTCGAGCGAGGCCGGGTTCATGATGTCGGACGCCCCGTCCATTGCGCCGCACCGACGCAACATGGGCTTCCCATCGTCCTCGTCCGCGCGCCCTCGCGGGCCGCCCTCGGAGAACCTCGGCGCCCCTAGTGAGGACGGCACCGAGGGCTTCGCCGACGACCAGGTGCCTCGCACCAGCCGTGCCAACGGCCAGGGTCACGTCCCCCGCGTGCAGGACCTTATTGGTGGTCTTGTCCAAGACCACTTTGCCGCCTTTGTTGAAAGGTAAGACTCTCTTCGGACTAGGCATGCAGAGGGGCTATTTTTACTGACAATGAATGGCCTGGTATAGCTTCGTTGAACAGCCTGTTTCTTCTGGCGCCCCCGCCTCTAGCGCAGTCACCACCGATAAATTTTATATTGCTCAAATAAAAGCCATGCGCACATTCGCTTTGTCAACATTTTACGTCGATTTCAAGCACCTTGCATCATGGGAGAATGGCAGTTTGGCCGACGGCGTCATCCGCCAGTACTACCGCTTCCTGCCCTTCATCACCGCCGCCCTCAATGGCCTCATCGCAAAGTATGAGCCTCAGTACTACCGCGACCACCGACAGCCTACATCCATGTCGAGCGCCGTATCAACCTCGGCGGCCAACCAGATGGGCTCTGGCAGCCAATCAGAGTCCACACACCGCATGAACGAGCACCAGCAGACCGACAAGCTCTTCTCCGTCGCGTTTTACAACCTACCGCTCGTCTCGCGCGTCCGTAGCCTCCGCGCCGCCAACATTGGCCAGCTGCTCTCCATCTCTGGCACGGTTACCAGAACCTCCGAGGTCCGCCCCGAACTGTCGCTCGCCACCTTTGTCTGCGAGGCCTGCCGTGCGGTGGTGCAGAACGTCGAGCAGACCTTCCGCTATACAGAACCGACACAGTGCCCCAACGCCACCTGCCAAAATCGCGTAGGATGGCAACTGGATATTCGTCGTAGCACCTTTGTCGACTGGCAAAAGGTGCGCATCCAGGAAAACAGTTCCGAGATCCCAACAGGCTCCATGCCTCGTACCATGGATGTCATCCTCCGGGGCGAAATCGTCGACCGCGCAAAGGCCGGCGAGAAGTGCATCTTCACCGGTGCCTTGATTGTCGTCCCTGACGTGAGCCAACTGGGCCTTCCCGGTTTGAAGCCGAGTGCGGTTCGCGACGACCGCGGTGCCCCGGGCGGTGAGGCTGGTGGTGCGGGCGTCAGCGGTCTCAAGGCCCTCGGTGTGCGTGATCTCACTTACAGACTAGCCTTCCTGGCCTGTATGGTCAGCCCTGATACCACCTCGGCTGGTAGAACTGCCGCTGCCGGTGCTGCCGACGCCATTGCTGCCATGACCCAGAACATCGACCCTGATGAGAAGCAAAGTGTGGAACAAGCGCAGACCACCATCCTGTCTTCCATGAACCAATCCGAGATTGAAGACCTGCGAGCGATGGTGCACGGTGAACACATCTACTCGCGCCTCGTCCAGTCGATCGCGCCGATGGTATACGGCCACGAAGTTGTTAAGAAGGGTCTCCTGCTGCAGCTCATGTCTGGTGTCCACAAGACCACCCCTGAAGGCATGCAGCTGCGCGGTGACATCAACATCTGCATCGTCGGCGACCCGTCCACCTCCAAGTCTCAGTTTCTGAAGTATATCTGCTCTTTTGCCCCGCGCGCCGTCTACACCTCGGGTAAAGCCTCGTCCGCCGCCGGTCTGACCGCCGCCGTGGTCAAGGACGAGGAAACGGGCGAGTTCACCATTGAGGCCGGTGCGCTCATGCTCGCCGACAACGGCATTTGCGCCATTGACGAGTTCGACAAGATGGACATTGCCGACCAGGTCGCCATCCACGAGGCCATGGAGCAGCAGACCATTTCCATTGCCAAGGCCGGTATCCAGGCGACCCTCAACGCGCGCACCAGTATCCTCGCAGCCGCCAACCCCGTTGGCGGCCGCTACGACCGCAAGGCTACGCTGCGCGCCAACATCAACATGTCAGCGCCCATCATGTCGCGCTTTGACCTCTTCTTCGTCGTGCTCGACGAGTGCAACGAGCGGGTCGACCGCCACCTCGCCGCGCACATCGTCGGCGTCCACCAGCACCGCGACGACGCCGTCCAGCCCGAGTTCAGCACCGAGCAGCTGCAGCGTTACATCCGCTTCGCGCGCACCTTCCGACCCGAATTCACCGACGAGTCCAAGGAGGTGCTCGTCGAGAAGTACCGCGAGCTGCGCCAGGACGACGCCCAGGGCGGCATCGGCAGGAACTCGTACCGCATCACCGTCCGCCAGCTCGAGAGCATGATCCGCCTCTCCGAGGCTATCGCCAAGGTCAACTGCGTCGAGACCATCAGCCCGGTGATGGTCGTCGAGGCGTACAACCTGCTCCGCCAGAGCATCATCTCCGTCGAGCACGAGGACGTCGAGATGGACGGTGAGGACGAGGACGGGCCCGAGAGCGGCGAGTCCCTGCGCCGCGCCGCCGCGGCCGCCTCCGGCATAGATATGGAGAACGACGGCGACGGCGACGACGATCCCGACGCCGCGATGCAGGACAGCGTGGCCGCCGTCGCAGCGTCCTCGGACCGCGCCAAGCGCAAGATCACGTACGACAAGTACATCAAGATGGTCAACATCTTCGTGCACCGCGTCAACTCGGACGAGAGCGGCACCGGCGATGGCGTCGCCAGCTCCGCCCTCGTCGCCTGGTACCTCGAGCAGGTCGAGGCCGAGCTCGCCGACGAGGATGACTACCACGCCGAGGCGGCCCTGGCCGCCATGGTCCTCAAACGCATGGTGCGCGAACGTATCCTCATGGCCCTCCGCGGTCAGGGACTCGCCGAAGGCGAGGCGGCGGCCGGCGCCTCATCGTCGTCGGCAACTGCTACCGACAAGGTTATCTACGTCATGCACCCCAACTGCGCCGTTGAAGACTTATGAGCGAAAAATCTTTGTCATGGGGGGAGTAAGACGCGGGAGGGGGGGGGGGGGGGCTTTTCAGTTAAACTTGACGGTGAACTTGTTTTTTGCGTACCTTGGCTTTATGGGATCATAAAATATGGAAAGGGTGATGATGCTTTGTTCATGACAGATGACATGTACTTTCAAGGTCCTATTTTTGTTTTACATATGAACACACACGTACTAGGTCTCCAGAGCTCATCCTGGAAGAGGACGATGAAGCGTTTCAGTCGCGGCGTTGATGACATTCCTTTACAATTGTAACAAAGATAAAAACTATTCTTCCTCGCCCCTCTTCTCTTCTTGCAATGACGTGTCTTCTGTGTCTGTGTGTCGCCGTGTCCATATTATTCGAACCGACATCACGAGCAACGAGGGGATCAAAGCCGAAACTTGCCGTGGGCTCTGTTTGTCCCTACCCTCAATTCTCCGACTTCCTGCCATCTTTCCTAACTCTTCCTCATAGGGCATGAGTTGTTTCCGTAATTCCAAAGCTCTTGGTATGCGATCCTCCCCCTTTGCAGACTATAGGCACTTGCCCACTTGCCTTGCCTTATCTGGGCTTCCATTTGATCCCCCTAGTAATATCTTAGTTCTCCCCAGAACTCCCGTTCATCACGCCCAAGGAGAAGAGGTTCGAACAACCAAGCAAGAGAAATAGTTTTGTCTCGTTCCAGTCCACATAATTATCAAGGCGAAGAACAACACATCAGAACTCTCAAAGGAAAAAAAACATATAAGAAATAGAAATGCCCGTATTGCATTACTGTTTTGCGAAAACAAAATGCGCCATGCCCCAGTTGATGATATCTTCCACCAGGAAGTGAAAGGGCAGCAGCGCACTGTGCAAAGCTGAAAACCAACACAATTGATGCATTCCGAATGAGCACATGTTCAAAGTACTCCAAAGTTGTACATTTGGGCTGGCCTATCTCCTTCCGGATGGCAGCATCGTTTCGCACCTGGATGCGTTTTTGTGTGATAGTTTTGGTATTAAACCCTGCGGCACTTTCCTATCCACACACCATATCCCGTGGCAAATCATTGATGCCGTTCACACAGCCAACAGGCTCAAAAGCGCCCAGCTGAACAGCTCACTAACTTGAGAGCTGCGTTTGAGACTGGACTCGGCTTGAGTTGCGGTTCCAGTTGTCAGAACCCTTTGCACGATAACCCCCACGACCGCCCCGACCGTGATTCGTAGGCGAGTCTCCGTGAGAGTTAGGTGCTTCTCGTTTGCCACCTCGTCCACCACCACGATGGCGAGGCGAAGGTCTGCCGTTACCACGACCGCCGCGAGAGGGGCTTGTTGTTTGGGGAAATGCGACAGTCTTTTGCCACTGCATGCCTGGGAGATGAACACGAATAATGCCAGAATTGCCGGAGTGTTCGTCGGTGACGCGGAATGGCTCCATGATGCTGCTAGCATGAACAAGGTACCGCCTAGGGAGAGGCTTCAACTGAACCACGACAGGTTGCCAAGCAGCGTCAGGAGTCTTGGTCGGAAGTCGAATTATAGGGAGAGAACCCATCTCCTGTTCCTCGAAACATTCCTCGGCCATAGGTTTAGATTCGGGTGGCTTGGGAGCAGATACGAGCCGTTGCGGTTGGCGAGGGCTTCCTGGGAGGACGACTGTTGCTGCAGTTCCTGCTCCGTTGTGGTCATAGCCAGAACGGCTAGCAACGTTCACAACGTACATTCCTATGGTCGGCTTCGGAGGTGAGACCTTATGAAGTAAGCTGTTGATACGGTCTTGCCATTGTTCCTGAGAGCTCTCTGCACTTCGTTGAGATTGATGACCGTATGGCTGTGGCCCACGGCCGTTGGGCGGTCCCTTGTTACTCCAGGCGGGCTGTTGGCGGTTGGACGGCGTCTGTTGGTGCTGGCTGGCTGAAGGTGGGAGCTTCACAATCGGCTGTGGTTTTGGCAGTGAAACCTGAGGACGTCTAGCATCGCCCTCATATGCAGGATGACCCTCCATAGTAGGCGGGGGAGCGGATGGCGAAGACGGCCTGATTGTATCTGGCGGTGAGTCAAGACGCTGCTCTCTGGCAGGGAAGAAACGGGAAGTCCGTGGTTGCGAGGATGCGTTAGCATTTTGGGCCAGCATATGTGGCGGCGCCGATCCAATGACTCCCGCAGCAACACTAGGGTTTGGCTGTTCCGCATGCCTCGGGTCTTCTCTTGGGGCCTTCCAAGCATTGACGGTATGCATCGGCACCTTGGTGGCGTTTACGACTTGGCGGGTGCCATCGCCAGGTGCATGAACTTGTCGCCAAGTTTCCTTGATCACAGGCTGAGCATCGTCCGCTGAAATACCTCTTTCAGCTAGTTGACGTTCCATATTCACGTGCTCAGCCAACCTGGTAGCATTTAGCTTCTTATCGCTATCGGCAACAGCAGCAACCCATTTGCTAGCGAGATCTGTTCCAGGACCATCATATCGAGAGCTTCGGGACCCGATAGGTGCTGTTTGCATCGCCGGTGGTAATGAAAGTGGCTGCGGGCCATTGGCAGTCTGAATTGATGTACCAGTTGCACCCGGGATTCGACCCAAGTCAGGATTGAAAGTTCCATTGCCAAGACCGCGGTCATTATCTGGGGACCCCCAAACGTTCCTCCCCAGGCCATTTGGTCCAGTTCCCCAAGCGGACAATCTGTCTGGGCGAGGACTAGTACCAGACCATGATTCAGCAGGCTGCTGTTCCTGAGTCTGCGAAAGGCGTCTTGATGTCGGATCTTTCGGGCCTGTATTGGCATGGTGTGAGACCTGTTTGTCGACCGACCTTTCACGGCGATGAATTTGGGTTGGCCTGGGTTCGTCACGACCGGGAGCGTCCTTCTTTTCGTGCTTCTTTTCTGGTGCAGGGCCAAGCGCCTCCAGCTTCTTCTGGATACGCTCCTTCAGAGCGGCCTCTTCGCGAGCGACTTCTTCTTGCCGGCGTTTTCTGGCAAGCTCAACACGTTCCTTCATCAACTTCTTCTGGTATTCAACATCGTCTTCTTGTGGCATCGGCGGCTCCGCATGTGTCAGATCTGACGTCTCCGCGTTATTCCAAAGAGGATGTTGTCGGTTAGGGCCGTTCATATTGTGCTGGGTATAACGCCCTTCGTTTGAGCCAGAAAATGATGGCCGCCGGTGGCCACGATCGTCGGAAGGGTAATGTGACTGTCCCTCACCGGCGCGAGCACCGCGCTGGAGAAAACCACTGCCACCGCTAACATTAGACGATGCTCGTCTTCGGTTGAAAGAGCCGTCGTGGCTAGTCCGGCTCGTTTGAAAAGCGCTAGACGGCTCTGGATGGTCATTGGCTTGACGCTGGAGAACGGCAAGCTGTCTGCTCGAATGATCGGAGAGCATCGATCCACGGCGGTCTGGGACAGGCTCAAGTCGTCCAGACTGGGAGTTGTAGAGCTCACGGCCACCGCTACCGGCATGGCTGTCTCTCCACGAGGAACGGTTGAAATCATCTGCAGCAATTTCCTTAGGCGGGGGAGCCATCATTTTTAGAGGCGATGGCTCCTTGTATGAGCCCCGAGGTGACCCCGTTGATTCACTCCAGGGCTGCTGTGGCCGCTCGACGGGAGGTAGCTGGGCCCAAGGAGACTTGGCCGGAGCCGGTGGCTGTGGTGGCTTTGCAACAAGAGCTGGGCGATCTTGGGTGGCACCCTTCAGAACGAGACCTTTTCCGGAAGGTAGGCCGGCAGGTTTTGGTATTGTGTATTCTGATTGGGGAGTTCGGCCGGGTACCTCGTGTTTCGGGTTAAATCGATCTTGAGAGCCATGAGAGACATCCTCTTGTGGTGGATGTTCGTCGGGATGCGGCAGTTTCGTTTTTGTCCCATCGCCCCATGTGATTGCTTCTGGAGCCCAGTCGTCGTCGTCGTCGTCAATATCAGCCCATTTGTTTTGCCCTTGTGCATCGTCTTCATTAAGGCGACTAGCCATATGAATACCGTATTTCTTGAGCTCCTCATCGGTAAATTTCTTGGGCTCTGGCGCTATTGACAAGGTCAGTTACCGAGTTTTGCTATGCTTGAGAGGTTAAGTAGCGATGGCGATACATACGTCGATTCTTGTTCCAAACCGCGTTTGCATCTGGTACGGACCCTGACTTGCTACCGTTCGTGGCAGTGAAACGCGGCACCGAATCTCTCGCGCCGTTGCCAGCCTTGGCGACAAGCCTGGGTCGAGATGCTGATATAGCTGATGATCCAGGAGGGGGTGTATTGGAGCCTCCCGAGGGCCGTTCTGTTGTTCTTGAGACTATACTCGAGCTGTTCGCCTTGGCGGCCAAGAACGTCTTGTTGACGGAGACAGCCTTGAACATGGCGGGCTTCTTCGCGGCAGAGCCGGTTCTGCTGTGACTCTTTTCACCATCCTTTGCTCGCGACGCTTCCGTGTCGGATCCGCCGCTCACACTAACGTCGGTGGAATGTAATTGCTCTTCGACACTGGTGATGCGCTTGTTGGCTATATCCTCGATGTTGTGGAAGCCGCCGTTTAAAGCCGAGTAATCGACGCCATGCTGGGCACCGTTCGGATGCTAGACAAAAAGGTGGCATGTTAGAATGTTGTGCTTCGTGTCAAGATGGCGGCAGCCGCAGTCGACCGTTTGCCGAAGCTGAAGCGATGGCGCAAACCGCAAACGCAAATCTGCTTTCGCCACGGGCAGCACTTACGTTGTTTAGTTGGTGCGAGACGGAAACTTCAGCTAGCTTGTTAAATGCAGGCTCTGTGGCCATCATCCGTCCTTGAATACAGGCGTGCGCCGCTCGCGAGGGGGACGACGACTGCTGGCTCAGGTCGTCGGTGGACAGAAGCTTCTCAGCTACGGGGCAGCGCAACAATAGAGACTGGAGACGAAGAGGCGGCGGACGGTAAGGGTTTCCCGGTCGGTGATGGTGGTTTTCTAATCTGATAATGCGAATTAAGGGTTCGCAGACGATGGAACACGGTCGCAGGTGGCAGGGCGGTGCCTCTGGTCGAGAGTCTCGAATTGTTTCTAGGTATGGGGAGCGTCGCCAGGTGCCAGGTGTGACTAAGGCAGGGTGAGATACCGCTTGCAATGGAGGTTCCTGCTTTTACTGCGGCTGGACAACATACTTTGGGCCCCGTGCACGAATCAGGACTAGCGTGCTGTCTTAGCTGCTTCAAGCAACGCCGCCTAAAAAAAGCACCATTCGCTGAGCGGTAGTCAGGTGACACTTTTGAAGCGCCCGTTTCCGCGGGTGAATCAAAAAGTTGTTGATATTTCGGACAGAGGTAATTCACCTATTTCGATTGCGTGAGTTACCTTCTCGGATATCACTGCTGAATGATTACTTGACTGGAACAATAGTGTACTTCGGTAACTCGCCACGGTAGGTCCTTAATGATTTGCTCAGAATTACTTGAACTCCACTGTATCAAGCCGCAGCTCCAGCAGCCGCCGACAGCAGCAATAATGCCACCAACTTGGGCAAACTGCACCACGCAGTCAGCTTGTTTGTGTTTGAAGTGTAACTTTTGCATGAAATGCAAAAGACATCCGTATATAGCAGCCAAAACGCTGAAAGGAGGCATTATAGCTGTTGCATTATCCCCGTTTCGCTTTTCTTTCACACGGCGCCCGTAAATCACGCTCATGCAGCACACCGTGTATCTCGTGTTGCATGACCTGTGCTGCCTCAGCCACCATCTTTTGACCACTCGTCTTTCATATCTCTCCAATGCCCGTCTTACTGATGCACCACGACTTGCACGGCTCTGCCGATGAACAAAACCCTTGCAGGAGCGGTGTATCATGCGTGCACGTCATGGCCCATTTTATCGTCAAACCATTGCGGCCCAACTGCGTTGTCCCCTCAATGACCCGTGTCCATCTCCACGCAAGTATATAGCCTGTACTATCCCAGGGTGACATATCTTGACACACCTGCGCTTGAGTGTTTTCTTCTTTGCTCCTGATTAATTGGCTCGCTCGTCCTGTCGTGAATAGGTACCTAGCCAATAGATTGCACGACGAATATACAGGCCACAGTAGCCAGCATCTGATAGAGCTTGCAATATATAATGTGCACCATTTAAACTATCACGAGGCCGAATGTTTCCAACGTTGTTTGAATTGTTACAAAAGGAAGTACAGGTGTGGCATGACAACACCCTCTAGGAGTCTATTTACACAGCCCTTCTGTTGTCACCGAATGCTCTTCGCTTTATCGAGTGAGCTCGCCTAGTGAGCGTTATTCTTGTGGTGGCCTGCACGTCATCGGTCAGTCGAGAATTCTTTCGTCTGTCAAGAATTATCTTACGCAGGTGGAAGTAGTAGTTCTGGGCGTAGCCAATGCCGACAAGGAAGACAATAGCGTGGATGATAGCTAGGCAAAATGTCAGCAAAAGGGTCCTTGCATGCAGCCTCAAGACTTCTGGTAAGAAGCCCGAGCTTCGCAGACGATAATCCATACGGGTAGCAGATGCCTTCTTGCCAAAGTAGCGGGCCTGGTAGCGACCAAGAAGACCCTTGGCCTTGGCCTCAGGGGCGGCACCACGAGGAAGCTTCTCGTAGAAACTGACAACACGCTGCATGCGCAGAGCGTCAGGGGCGCCACCAATAGCCTAATTGTTCCCTCGAGTTAGCGTCGTCGATTGTTGACTTTGTCGTGGTTGCGCCGATGCCGTAAGCTGCGACATGTTCGGCGCGTCTCGGCGATAGATCAATGGGTCATTGACTGGCATTTTGCGTCGCCGGCGTCGCGAACAAGCTATCGGAAGTAGATAGACAGGGTTTCGTACCTTAGGAGAGGCGACCTGTGACAGGTCTAGTTAGCAATTGGGTCATCAAGACGAGCTCCGGGACATGACGGGGGCCTAGCAAAAAATGGCGTTGCTCACCTTTGGGGGGATGAGGGTGGAAAGACCACGGCGAGTGACGAAGCTCATAATGTCGGTGGTTGGCTGAAGGTCGAGTAGGGTGCACTTAAATTAATTTTTCCTGCCACTTCGTTCCGTCGACGGTCGTGGGAGCTGCTCAATTTCAGATGGTCTTGCGGGTTGAGGGTATTGGTGGTTCTGCTGCTTGCAAGCTAAAGAGTCGCCGTTCCGAAAAGCATTCGTCCCGGCAAAACGTCGCTCCATTGTCAGCCAATCAGCACCCACCCTTAGCTGCTTTGCGTCGCAGTACCCATCTCAACGTCGCACTTGCTCATCTCGACAGCAAAAAAGGGCCTCTCTCTCGTCGTCAATTGAGCGGCAGCAACAATCCAATCATGGCTGCTCTCCGATCTCAGGGCATTGCCCGCATCCTGCGAAGCGCCGCCGCGCCGCGCCTGGCCGTGCCCATGGCCACCCAGCGCCTCCAAAGCTCCGTCGCGAAGAGCGCCGAGAAGGAGGTTACTGGCACGCCCGCCGCCCCCAACCAGCCCGACTTCGACACTCCTCACGACAAGGCCACCTCGTGAGCGCCTGCCCGAGAGCTTAAAGATCTTAATAATTTTGCAACGGTGCTGACCAATGCCGCAGGACCTTTACACCCGTGCCCAGATCGGTTCAGGACGGCACCGACGACGTCCGGTCCGCCGCCGTCACTTCCGGCGCTCCTATGGAGCTCCAGGCTCGTACCGTCAGGTAGGTCTCCTGTATACCGTGTTGGGCACTTGTAGTCAAACGCGGAGGTGTCATTCTAACCACTTGCAGAATATACAAGGAGTCCAAGGCCGCTACACAGTCCGGGACCTGGAGGGGCCACGATTGGCGCATGGACTGGGACATTCTTCCCAAGGGCCACCGCTGGGAGAACCCTCTGATGGGATGGCAGTCTTCGGGGGATTACATGCAGGGCACGCACCTCAGCTTCGAGACCAAAGAAGATGCCATTCACTTTGCTGAGAAGCAGGGCTACGAATTCTTCGTGCAGGAGCCCAACACCCGCAAGTTCACTCCGAAAGCGTACGCCAACAACTTCCTATACAGTGCCCGCAAGCTCAAGCACATCCGCACGAAGTAGATTGCGATGCCTTTGTTTTGAAAGACTGTGTAAGAATCTCATTTGTTTAATCTACAAGTCCCTTTCATGCTTCCTGCGTTGATACCATTAAATGTGATTATGAACACTGAGGAGGCACAATCGATGGGTATTAGCATTGGAACGTAAAAGAGGTTCAAGAATTGCCGCTATAGAGACGAGGTATAAAAATAGGCTGCAAATGTAGCATGCACGGCACGGAGCACCGTGTAGCCTAATCCAAACTCCAGTGAACTGCCACGCAGAAAATTCACAATGTACACGGCCAGTCGCAGACCAGAGAGTCAGAAAAACCAAGAAAACGCCAGTCCAAATCATAATCATGTTCATCATACCGTCACCATGGGTTCGTGTCCGTTGTCAGTGTTCGCATAGCGTCGATCCTCGTTCTCAGCAGTCAGGCTTACGTCTAGCCGCTCAGGTAAACTGATGCCGCGATCCCGAGCTGCAGATTCTGCCCAAGCCCGCATTTTGACAAGCTGGCGGATCGCCGCCTCGCGCCGGCGTGATTGGTGTCGTAGAATAGCGCGATTAACATTATCAGCAGCGTCGCGGCGAAGCTCAGGATTCAACAACGCGGCTAGTTGGGGTTCAAGAGCGTCAGGGGAAAACAGTAAGAGAGCCATTGTTTTCTCAAGTTCATCAAGAAATCGAGAGTTTGTAGGTGCACGAGGGCCTAGCTGCTCCGTGGCAAACTTCAGCGCTGGGCTGATGTCGCCTCCCGTAGCGTTACACGTCCTTATTAACTCGACAAGCTGCAAACGCAGCAGAGAGAAGTGCAACGCCTTATCTCCATCTAGTATCTGCGTTCGCTTGTTAGCGTTGGCTCGACCGCGAAGCAACGATATAAATGTGAGTGAGGGTGTGAAATCATTAAAAAGTGGTTGTTTATCATCACGGACCGATGCCGGTCCATATGCGTGGTGCATGTATAACTCTTGTTTTAATCATGTAAAGGGATGACTCGAGAAGCAATATGGCTTACCTGCGGGTCCAATTCGTTGAGCATCTGGATGGCGGATTCAATGTTTCCACTATGAATACAATTTTGTATTTCTTGGCGGATACGAATTGAACCGATGTCTTGCTGAGGCTGCAAATTTGCCTCTTTGGAAAACTTTGCAGCCGCATTGGGGTAGCCTTCCATTGTCAGGTAGTCTAGGATCAAGGCGTTGATATCACTAATGATGCGATCGTTAGCTGCGTCGCAAGGCAATGCGTAAGAAAGTATGTGTGGAAAGGTTTGCCAGTCAGGAAAGAAGATAGATATCGGTTTCTCCGCATTAATATCTAGGAGAGATTCCCATTTGATACAATCATCATTTTAGGCAAGATGTGCTGGGCCGGAAAAATTGGTTGGTTTACCTTTTCGGTGATTTGATTTCGTCGACGCGTCTTTCGAAGGCGTGCTTCGCCGACCCGGCGGCCAGGAAAGACGAAGACTGAAAGCAAGAGTTAGCAACTAGTTGCAAAGCCGATGTTTCACAAGAGCCTCGTACCATGATGAAGATTGACGCTGATGGTTGGGGGTGATGAGCAGAACGCGCGGCAGCTCCTCACTAGGCCAGCTGGCGAGGTCACAGGTTTCTATCGACTTTGCATGTGTCAAAGCTGAAGAAGAGGGATCTGCAGCATGCAGTCGTCCTCTCAAGCCATGGAGATGCTTTGGAGAAAGGAACCGGTTGGTTCGACGAGGTGAAAAGCTGGTTGTGGAGGGGAGAGAGCAAGCCAGCGCGAAGTGGATTGAAGCAAATAGAAAATCCGGAAGGCGAGTTAAAGCGTTCCGAGCTAAAGGGTAGGGCCCATAGTTTGCCGAGCTGTGTGGAAGAACGTTGCCAAGAAAACCGAACGCGCACGCGAAGACGTGGAAGGTCAAAAAATCTTGGGTATCTCAAATTGAACGCGAAATAGCCGCATGGGATCCCCGGCCGAGTTTTTAAAGTTCGGATCATTTTACGCGGCTGCAAATTGCAGATATTACTGCCGTTGAAACCACCATTTGTCACGCACGCTGCCAGGAAAACCAACTGCAACTCCCGAGTTCCGCCGCTAATACTGAAATCACGCCTAGGCCATTTGGGCGTTCTCCAAAGACCAACAACCAGAGGTCATACAGGTGCGACCTCAGCCTTATTTATTAGCTAGCCGTATCCTAGGGCTGAATCAGGAAGGGCTGATCTAGGTACATAATGAAATAAATAATGATTTCACTGTTTTTAGCCTCCTCAAGATTGCGGAAGCACGCCGCCAAGAATTATTAGTCCAGCAGCGACCCCGCCCAACGACGGGCAAGTGAACCTCGGCTCATCAACAACGCGTGGCAAGACTGGTTGTGGCAAATTACAACACGCCGTCATTCTATCTCTTGCTGGGTAGGGTTTGCGATTAGCGAGGGGGTGATCTGTTGGCGGATTATATGTGGCTTTGGCCTACCAACATCGTGGCTGTGCCTCCTGGCAACATCGCTCTGCAGATAGCTCTTTGCCTTAGAGATGGTGTTCCCTTTTACAAGAATGCTGAGTTTCACTTAAGAGAGATTAGGTAGCCTGTAGGCCAGGTGTTTGTATGAGCTCCCAACTTGCTTTTACTTTATACTAAACTGCTTATCGACATGGCAGCGAGTGAGCTACCCAACAGGGTAGCCGAAATAGCACTCTGCCAAATCTCCTTGGCCAAGCGTTAGCATTGCGCTCGAAGAAGGACCTTATCTTGGCTCAATTAGCCTGTCGTCTGTTCTTAGCCGTAAGCTCTATATCGCTGCCCAGCAAATCATTCGCGAGGGCTGCCGATTATGCCGAGGCACTACATGTGACGTACGTCAACGCCCGAATGAAGGCGTGCGAATTTTACGCGCGGCGATTCGTATGCCTCGGAAAAGCGGTGAAATCATGCTGCAGTTGTAAGTATTGTGCGGCAAGACAGCTCTGTTTCAATTCTCACCCGCATTGCGTGGTTTGCCGATGGATATAAGGCGACTTGGCCACCCGAAGGGACGGCTTGATGAAAGGCTCTTACCTGACAAACCAGACTCTTTTCCCTCTACATACACGGTGAAAGAGCAGCAACTTCTTTCTTTGTCTTTTCTGCTCCCGAAATAAGATCCACTGTCAAGATGAGCGTACAACGAAACCCCAAGGACTCCATCGCGTCCACCTGGAGGGGAAAAGACCGGTCGCAATGGAACATTTTCCACTGGGCATACGAAATACTTCGTCTCCATCACGTCGACCTCGACAAGCAGATCCCGGTGCATCCAAAGACCGACAAGGTGCCGTACTTGAACGACTGGTACCAGCATCGGTGGATTCTCGCGCACGCCTTTGCGCCCCTCCTGCTGCACCACTGCTACTACCTCTACACCGGCCACAACTTGACCATGTGGCAGGCTGTCGTGTTTTACAGCCTTGCCTTCAAGCTCAATGCGATCCGCGAACTGCACATTCTGCGCCAGCTTGGCGAGCAAATTGGCTTTCTCGACGGCGACGTTCACGAGCGCGACGGTGTACCCGACAACAGCGTCTTCCAGGTCTTTTGGTCGCTTGTGTCGACGTCTACTTTCCGGCCAGTCTTTACGGTCTTTCTGGCCTATCAGACCAGCAAAGCCCCCGCTACCATGCAACTCTACCTGCTACCCCTTGAGACGGGACTCTACGCAATCATCCTTGACTTTTGGTTCTACTGGTATCATCGGCTGATGCACACTGTGGAGGGGCTTTGGCAGTACCATCGCACTCACCACCTGACCAAGCACCCAAACCCGCTCCTCACCCTATACGCCGACACCGAGCAAGAGATCTTTGACATTGCCGGCATTCCGTTGCTAGCCTACTTCACCATGAAGTTGATAGGCTTTCCCATGGGCTTTTACGAGTGGTGGGTGTGCCATCAGTACATTGTCTTCGCCGAGTTGGCCGGTCACAGTGGTCTGCGTATGGCCGCCACGCCGCCAAATCCGTTCAATTGGCTGCTGCGCATCTACTCGGCGGAACTCATCATCGAAGACCATGATCTGCATCACCGAAAGGGGTGGAAGACCAGTGCCAACTATGGCAAGCAGACGAGGTTGTGGGACCGCATTTTTGGAACCTGTCGCGATCGGATCGAGTGTCACGACGAGAACATTGAATGGACTACACAGATTACGATGCCGATCTTTTAATATGGCGTGTTTGTTGGGGAAGACGAGAAGGGGCGGGTGGACGCGAACCAAGTTTGCACGTTTGGTGCTAATGAAGACTTCGGGATTTCTAAAGATTGGGCAATTAAGATATAGAAGAAGAGACTTAGAAACATAGACTAATGGGTTTTTGTTGTCAATCACGCAAATTATCACACAGAGCAGCCATCGAGTTGCCATCAAGACTCGATGATTTCCATTTTCGCTTCATTCTAGCCATGATGGTTGTGATTCTCAAAAACAGCGCAACCCACGGCCATTCACTTGGTGCCTGCTGTTCTCGATATCCGAAGGTGAGTTGTCCCCGAAATTTCGTTGAGGAGTGTCATCAAAAAGTGCTGCCAACCTGTGTGGCCCTACCGGGATATACAGGGAAGTTCTGACATGTGATATTTGACGTGAGTCACTCACACAAAAGACAATGAATCGTTCTGCAAGGACATGGAGACATGTGACGCGAATGAATTAGAGTAAGGTAATGCATTTTCCAAATGACGCGGCATCGACGGCATGGTCCGATCAATACAAGGCGACACGTAGGGCTACACGCACACGTCTGTGCGTCTCAACACTTTGAGGTTGGAATTGACTGAGGCCGCATTGCAGGGTGAAGACAGCATATGTAGGTGTACACGAGTACACGAATTTGACGCCGAAGATTCTAGTCAGTGTATTATTTTGATTATTTAAAACGTTGCCTTCCCAGCAATCTCCCGCTCTCCTGCAGTTCACCTTTAACTCGGATCATCAGAACAGGAACTGCCTCTCAACATTTCGCCATCAATCCACCATACAACTGTGGAGCTTCTTACAAAATGAACGCAATCACCCAAGCCATTCTGAACAAGAGCAAGTTGGAGATTGAGTTGATCAAGATCACCAATGCCACACACAGGTAAAGCAAGCAACCGAGACTCTGTTGACGCACATGGACTTACCCTGTAGCAGCTCGTTCGTGATGTCCTTGAAAGGCAAAGCGACAAAGATCGGTGTGGCTACGGCCATAATTTCGGAAATGACTGTGGATTTAGTAGGGCCACAAGGTGCATTTGGCCGTTTAAACGTGCCTTCCATCAAGATGGGCTCGCTCGGCGCGACCATCACAATCGTTGACCAACTGATCAACATCATCGACATGGGCGCCTTCCAGGCTTTTGTTGCAGCCATCATGAAAGAGGAGGATTTGACTTTGCGACTGGAAAACGGCCACGCCACGGTCAAAGCAATGGGGATGAAGTCTATCATTGTCTATCACAAGGTGCTCCATCTCAAAGGTCTCAAGTCGCTGCAGAGCACCCTGGTTAAGGAGGAGGTGGGTACAGATGGCGTGAGGAGCAGCACCATTTCCTTGATGAACCCGTCTCAGTTTGAAGTCGATCTGGGCACCGTGGTGTATGAGGTCCAGGACAAGAATGGGAAACGAATTGGGGAGCAAAAAGGAGCAACGTATGTGCCGCGTGGCGCATCGAGCCTGGCTTTGTGTGGTGCTGTCACGGGCGAGGTACTCGGTGGCGAGACAAGATTTGTCGGGGTGGACGTCGAAGAGGAAAACTGGATAAAGCAGATTATGAGAAGTATTGAAGTAGTGGTGACTGTCTAGATAGTAATCTTCTTTTAAATTTAAAAATGACAATATGAAGACCGATGAAGTACATACAAACATGACAGCAATGACTTTATAAACACAGATGTTGTAGTAATAACTATACCAAGAAACTATATAGCCATGGTTCTCTACATCTTTTGGCAATTCTTATCTAACGTAGAAGTAAAAAATTCTCTCATTTGCCTGAACCAGGTATGCCTTGATGCCGCTCACTCACACGCGACGGCCGCTTTCCGCCTTACCACGGCAGCTTGGAGCCGGTCGGGCAAGCCTTGGTGGTGGTCGTGACGGTGACGGGGGCGCTCTTGGTGCAGGTGGGGGTGGGAGTGCAGTCCTTGGTGTCGGTGGAGGTGACGGTGACGGTCTCGGCGGCCGGGCAGGTGCCGTTGCCGGGGCCGGGGGCGGTGGTGGTGGGGATGCCGGGCTTGGTGGTGGTGGTAGGGACGGTGGGAGCGGAGGTGGTCACGGGCGGCTTGGTGGAGGTGGGCGCGGCCGTGGTGGTGGCGGGGGGAGTGGAGGAGGCCGGGCCGGTGGTGGTCGGGCTGCCGCCGCCGGTGTTGACGCAGTTGGCGGCGCTGAAGAGGTCGACGGCGGCGGCAAGGTCCTGCTGGAGGGGCGCGACGAGGCTCTGGGCGATGGACTGGGCAGCGGCGGGCACCTTGGAGACGATCGTCTTGATGAGGGCGTTGGAGGCGGTCTGGAGGTCGGTGACCTGCAGGCGGGTGACGTCGCAGAGGCCGGCGGCGGCGAGGGCGGCCTTCTTGTCCTTCATGGTGGCCAGGAGCGCGTCGCCCTTGGTCTGCAGGTCCTTGGAGGGCCCGGTCAGGGCGAGCGCGTCGGTGAGGCTGAGCGGCGCGACGGCCTGCACCTTGGCGTCGCCGTCCTTGAGGTCCTGGATGGCCTTGTTGGAGGCGTCGAGGAGCGCGGACGGGTCGCCGCTGAAGCCCTTGGCGGCCGTGTTGAGGCCGTCGAGGTCGGTGCCGACCTGGCCAAGCACGCCGGTGATGACGGACACGTCGCGGCGGACGACGCTGGCAGCAACGCCGGTGGCGAGGGCGACCAGGGTGAGGAACTTCATTGTGGGAACGGGAGGTTGGTGAGTGTCTTGGAGAAGATGAGAGATTTTGTGGAGTGAGGGAAGAGAAGCTGTGATCTGCGGAACTGCCTGGGCTGTTGCTGTTGTCCTAGGATTGTAGAGCAGAAGATTGATGCCTTCTTATACATCTCACTTCAGTGACTTGGCTGGCTGCTAGACTCGACGAGGCCACAGACATGTGGGCTCAATGATTAGCCGAGATGGAAGCCCAGTTACGCCAAGCTGAAAATGCAATTGAAGGTACGTCCAAGTGCTTTCCGGTCACCATCGTACTCCTTGTGCTCGATCAGAGCACGTTCCTCTCGGTTCTCGTCGACCGGACGCGAACTCGGTGCCAGCCCCGGCGTGGCTGGACCCCGGCAGTTCAGCGTGTAAGTCGACTGCCCCTCCCCTTCCCCTACCTGAAGCTTCTCCGGAGAAATAGCGCGCCATCTCTCAGAATGCGGGGAAGTTGGAGCAAGGCAAATGGAGCTGCTTCTGGGGAAATCGCCACATATGATTAGTCGTTGCGGCATGAACGGGCCGCCTGTGCTGGATGCAGGTTCCTGGGCGCTGCGCCCAGAACCTGCACCAGGTTGCCTTGTTCTTTTACGGTCGATTTTACTGGGATCAAACAATAGCTTCCACCCAATAAGGCAATGGCAAGAAAGTGGCGTAGCAATGGCGGGGAGGGGGGGTGTGCCTGTCGGTACATATGTATGCGCACAGATGTCTTCCGTGGCTGGCACATATGTGACAATGGGTGTTTGATCGCCGAGGCATGCTGGAGTGAATGTAGCTCCATTTCTTCACGAGACGGATATGCTTATTCGATTATGGGTAAAATGTCTTGTTTTTCGGACTCACATCCCAGAACATGAACGACCATGGTCGTACTGGGATGTAAGACAGAGAGATGGATGGTCGGATGTAAGACAGCGAGATGGATGGTCGGTTGACAACTCTGACACACCAACTACTACACAAATGACGGCAATACAACCTCAAATTGCATGTAGTTGTTTCCTTTAGTAAAATGTCGTCTATAAATACTCCGGATTTCTCTCGTGTGTTTTGAATGTAGAAACCGATCATCCATCACCGGCTTTTCATCCACCCTCAGTCACCCTACTTTGGCCCAACTCTCTCTCTGTCCAAGATGCTTCTCTCCAATCTCATCGCTCCTACTATCGCCCTGGCTGCCACTGTGCTGGCCGACGGCGCGGCCGTCAACTCAGCCTTGCAGACCGTCGACGACGGCATCAACGCGCTCACGGCCGCGCTCAACGGCTTCTCGGGCGACATCTTTGGCGCGCTGCCCGTCCTCGGCGCAAGCATGACGCTCAAGTCGGACATTGACAAGGCCAGCGGCGTCGCCAATAACTCGCAGCCGCTCACCTCTGACGACGCCCTCGCGCTCGCAAGCACCGTAAACACCATCATCACCGACTCCACCAAGTCCATCGACGCCTTCATCGCCGTCAAGCCCAAGTTTGACAAGCTCTACATCGTCACACCCATCGCCTCGGGCCAGATCAAGGACCTCAAGGCGGCGACGGTTACGCTGGGCAACGCCATCATCGCAAAAGTCCCGGCCGACTTCAAGGACGTGGCCACCCAGCTTGTCGGCCAGATCAACGCGCAGTTCGACAGAGGCATTGCGGCGTACGGCAGCGGCGGATTCTCCTTCTTTGGCCTCCCTGCTTCGCGTCGATCCAGCGTTGCTCGTCGATCCGTGGATGTTGAGCTAAACATCTGAGGCGGCGGACTGGCTGAAAGGGTATGAGTTTACCCCTGATTCATTAATTTGTCCAGGTTTATCTTGACCTCTCACCTAGATAGCGGGTAGCGCAATGGAATACAGTGTGAATGAAACTACTCTGCTCATGTGCTCCCTCCCGTTTTAAAAGAACGTATCTAAATAGTAAAATAGAACTGTAAAATCGGCCTAGAACTCACTTCCGATACTGCCTGCCGTGGCCAACAAACTTTCAAGCCGTCATTAAAAGCAGGCATTAGTAGAAAGTGAGCGCCGCTACGTGATACCCATCATCGCCACAAACCCAAATTTAGAGTCTGAAAATACAAACATACGCAGAGAAAACAGCAAAGCTCAAATATTCTTTAAAGACTCGCGTTCCCCCATCTCTTTGTCCCATTTTCCCCACCTCTACTACGCGACTAAATAGCCTGGTCGCCAATCTGCCTACTCACATCGGAGTGAAGCCACGCAACGAAAACCTCACCAACAATAAAAGCGCCGCTACACAAACCACCACCACCACCACAACAACAACAACAGCAACCGTCACAAGTAAAGAGAAGATAGTTTTCATTATCTTCATCTTGAAAAAGCTGGCCGCACACTCGACGCGGGCTTCCGAAGCCACTGTATCGTCGTCAGGACCGCGCCCTCTTTTCCTTTTTTCTGTGACACTGACAAGTTCGAGCGCCACGACCACTATGATGCGATGGCATACCATCAAATACACAGGGCCCCCTGGGAGCGTCGCATACCTGCAAAGAAACCGAAATTGAGGGTGCGGAGCACATTTGACTACCCCGAGTATATTTCACTAACCGACGCCATTTGTTTTGGCCCGTTGCAGGGCCATACACGCTTGCCAGAGGACTTGAGCTGGCCGATCAGGCCACAGGGAGAAATGTCGGAAAATGGGGCTGCTTCTAATCAAGACCAAAGCTCCGGTGCCGGGTTTGCACAGCGCGAGGAAGGGTAACCCTTGGGCCGCTGGGTGGGCGCAACTTCCGTTTTGCAGATCCCAGCGGGTGATATTCAGGCGCGTATCGAAGAGTTCTATAGAACACAGCAAGAGGAACAGCGGTGCGAAGCGGCTGCCATGTCGTCTTGAGGGGGCCACGTTGGAGGGGTTGGTAGTGTAGGACACGATACTACCGTGTAAGTAGTAGGCGTATATATCTCCAGCACTCTCACATAGTGGAAGTGAGCATTATGCCAACATATGATTTATTTCTATTTAGCCATTCCACGCAGCTAGAGCAGTTTTCTCTTTTTCTTTTGCAATTTCCTGACACCGATATACGCGTTGTTGCGGCGGTGACAAAGGACTTGCGTTGTACTATGCATCCCCGCCCGCAGCCTCCTATGCGTAGGCCTGGATGGTCTCATAAAAGTGAAACTCCAACGACGAGAGCAGAAGCGGCGCGACGTTCCGGACCTGTGTGACGAACTTGTCCGTCAACGCCTCACCGAACCCCAGCGTGGAGTTCTGCAGCTCCTGCAGCTCCTCGCGCACCAGGCCGGTGATGGCGCCGCCCCCGCCGAGCCCGTCGAAGACGTCGTGCTTGGCCACGACCTTGCCGAGCACCGCGTACGTGACGTCGGTGATGCCGACGACCGCGTAGGCCACGCTCGCCGACGCGTCGTCGTCGAGCGCGGCCGAGCCCCGCACCGAGTCCGTCGCGGCGGTGAGGTCGGCGCGCAGCTGCGTGGCCTGGTTCTGGAAGTCGACGGCGGCCTGCGCGTCGTCGGGGCCGCGAATCCGGTCGAGGGTTGCGTTCATGGCGGCGAGCTGGCCCGAGATGGCGGAGATGGAGCCGACGATGCCGGTGCTGTTGTCGCGCGGTGCGAGGTGGCTGATGGCCGGCGCGACGAGGAACAAGGAAATGAGCATCGTGAAATGCATTTTTGGAAAAGGGTTCTAGATGCCCGATTGAGATGCAAAAGAAAAACAAGAAAGAGAAAAATACAGTGGTGAACCTGTTATTCTCCGTCAATGGCCGCCTGTGATCCAGCAACTTGCTCACTACATTCCCAAAGTAAATATTTATTTCAAGCCCATGTCTACTTTCGGCAATGGCTTAACTAGCTCGTTTCATTGTCTTCCCATGCAGATAGTAGTATACCAGATACGCGTACTATTCCATCACGTAGGGACAGGGAGTCGAGTGTTGGAGACACCCCTCCCTCCTTCCCGCCCCGACTGACCCCAGCGCCGTAGCTAGCTCCAACGCAGCAAGCCGCCAGCTTCATGTTGCATTACATCTCCAAATCCGACAAGCAGCCTTGTTTTCTACCTTGGCTGGCCATGGAGGTAGTTTTGAGTGTGAGTGGGGGGATCAGCACGGGCAATGCCGAGAGAAACTCACATGTACTCAAAGTAAGGCACCTGTCATGAATGCACTCCAACACATGCACGCACTGCTGCTCTAATAAAAGAAGAATGATGAATTGTCTCTTAAATTAAGGACCGTCAACGTTGCTATCACATCATGCCTACTATATCTTCTCGTGACACCGAAAACCTGCAGTCGGCAGCCTCGGCTTCAATACATGACACACTCATGTAGGCCGGATGGCCGACATGAGGAAAGAGTAACAAACAACTCGAGAACGATCTCATCGCCTTATCCCTCCCGAACATGAGCACGGCCAGTTGAAGCACATGTAGTGAGTGAGTCGGAAGGAATGATAACGTGCTTGACCAGATCATTCCATCGGCATCAACAACCCCAACCAATACCATGCCATATGACCCCAATCCCCTGAGCGCATCGTCCACCCAATGTGCCACCCCCCTGCTCCAAGACATCTTTCAAAAGGCTGCTTGCTGGAGCACCCGCAGCTACCACTTTCCTTTTGCTGCCTTGGTGGATCTACTTGACACAGACAACCTGGCCCCGAACGGGGCCGTCCTTGCAGCGTAAAGGGTAGCAGTCGCTGGACTTCTCGAAATCACTGAAAGTATTGCAGGTAAAGACTTCGTAATCGTCCGTCCCGCAGTAGGAAAAGCCCGGAGTGCACCCATAAGGTGGCTGGGCCGGGGCCGGGACGGCGCTCACCCCGGCCGCCGCGGCGACAAGTAGGAGGAGAGCGGATCGGAAGAGAGTCGGCATTGTGGCACTTGGTAAACGACGGTTGAGAGTAATGGGGGTTTTTTTTTTCGAGAAGATATTGATGTCTTGGTGACAAAGTAAGGGCTTGGATAAGATGCGAATGCTAAGGGTGGGTGTTGCGAAGATCCGTGATGAGTGAAGTTGAGAAGCCTGGTTGGGAGAAACTACAACGTCTCAACCCGACGTCTTTATAATTTTTTTTGGAAGGCATTGTCATGTTTGCCCATGAGTTTGTTTGTTGCGGTGCGTGAACTAGAGGTTGAGTTTGTCTGTCGCCCGTCACCGTTCGAGGCCCGTGTCATCGTTGTGGTGCAAACTCGGCGCCATTTGAACATGCAAACTGCGACTAAAGGCAGGGTCATTCGTGATGATTGTGCCTTCTGATACAACAAGAAAGATAGAACTCTCATCGCAGTCGCGTGATAGATGGACCGCGAAGGGGGGGGAGGCTGCGCTCGGAGGGTAAGGCTCAGTCTTGAGCACTGCCTGGCTACACCTACATTACGTATACTACAACTTCGTCCTCTGTCGGCTCACAATTGGGTCAGACTCTCTGGAATACTTTTTTTTTTCAAACTTCCTCAACGTTAAATTAAGCTCATTGACCTGGTTTGCACACACTGGCACTGCTCATTTTTTCCCGGGGCGTCTCGTGTGCTTCCTGTCTTTGACTGAGACATCGCCTTCATGGCCATACCGCACCGCAGGCCGGGACAAACAACGAGCTCCCAACCACGGTATTGCTATACGACACGTGCGCATTATTGACCAGACTCGATCCAAAATCCTGGCCGGCATTGCATTTCTAATTTCCCAGCCATGTTAGCTTCCACCAGACGGAGGGGAGGCATGGCATGTTATCGTGCCACGTACCGGAGAGTCAATCTCGCACTTCCAGGTCGACCCGGCCGTGTTGTTTGCCTCCTCGCTCTGGAAGTACTCCGGCGAGTGGTGGACGTAGCCCAGGACGGCCGGCGGGATCTGCGGGATGCCGTCCGTGGAGTGCGTCACGCGAAAGTAGCGGTCGTCCGGCACCACCTCGCTCGCGTGCCGCGCCCAGGCGGCGTTTCCGTTGCGCGGCTCGCCGTAGGTAAACACTTCAGACACCTGGAAGCCCAGGCCGGTGAAGGATGCCGCGGCGATGGCTGAGATGCCCCCGCCGAGGGAGTGGCCCGTGACGACGAGGCGCCAGCCATCTTCGCACAGCAAGCCCTGCAGGGTCGTGGCCAGAGGCTTCATCAGGGCGGTGTAGCATTCTTGAAACCCTTGATGGACCTAGCAATGACAAACATTCATTTTTAGAAACTTGTCCCTTTTTTTCTTTTTCGGCGTGATGGATGTGGTCCTGGGTTCGTTTACCTTGCAGTCGGGGCAGGTCGTGCCTGGCACGCTGAGCGGGACGAGCGTAAAGGCCAGGTCAAAGTCGAGCTCCCGAGGCGACGAGGTGCCGCGAAATGCGACGATGACTTCCTTGGCCTTGTCGTCGCGGAAGATGGCCGCTCGGGTGCTCGTGTCGGCGTCGTCGACACTCTTGACAATCTCGGAGCCAAAGGGCGGCGTCGGGCAGTCCTCCTGGTACACTGCGGCGGCGAATTGCGCATACCGCAGCGTTTTGTCGAATACCTCGGACGATACTTGAAGTGATTCCGTTAGAATCTTATTTTCCATGATTTTTGTTTTTGACGATACCTGCGCGGTGAATAACGGACCTGGTGTCTGGGCGTTGACGGCGGCGTGGAGGAGGCCAATTGATGCAGGCAGAAACCAGCGCATCTTGAAGGTTTTTATTCTGGTACGAGACAAACAAGCTGAAGCGGTGGAGGAAGTCAAGATTTGGTAAGAATAAAAACTAAGCTAGCAATCTGTCTTTGAGTTTTGTAGCAAGCACATGAATGGCCGATATGTGTGCTGGCCACGACAGACACTATGTTGCTCCCACTGGTAGGCATGCCTAATGAGGCATATGCCTTGAGCTTTGATCCCAATGCGGAAAGAAAGATCGTCGCGCCTCGGTAAGTGGCTTTTTGCGGCGTGTACTAATATGTGCACATATGTGTACATATGTAGATAGGCTCGCAGCCACGCAGCATACCCTCTAATGTAACCTTTCACTTAGACTAAGCTGAATTGTAGTCGTAGACCAAGTTACGCACAACTAGTTACTTGGTTTAAGTCAGGTCAATCCGCCAAAGTGCCAATAATCACGACTCTGTCACAAACTACGCCTTGCGGCCGAGAAGAACAAGAGAAATATGCGGTTCCCCGGCCTCTTCAGCGTCCTCGGCCTGCTGGCCCTCACCGCCGCCACTGACTTCCAGACCGTCCGCAACGACATCGCCAACATCAGCGCCCTCCTGAAGGGCCTCGACGCCAGCGCCAAGGGCATCCAACCGGGCTCGCTGGGCATCGCGCGCTCGCTGCAGCTCGAGGTCGACTCCGTGCGCGTCCACCAGCTTCTCCTCTCCACCATGCGCGACACGCAGGCCGCGCCGCCCTTTGCCGACCACTCCATCGACGTCGGCGGCGACTTTCTCAACATGCAGCCGGTCATCGAGGGCGTGCTGTCGACGCTGGCGGGCCTCAAGGGCAACCTGGGCCAGCTGCGCCTGGTGGTGCTGGCGTGCCTGTACCAGCTGCGGCAGGACGCGGACGCGCTAGGCAGGGAGGTGGCGGGGAAGCTGAGCGCGGACTTTCAGGACGTGACGAAGCAGGTGCTGGGGCAGATTGACGATTCGTTCAATCAAGCCATCGCGGCGTATGGCGGCAAGAGTAAGTAGACGTTGTTGTCCTTGGCTGTTGTCGCGCGGTTCTTGTCTATATTCTGACTGGTAGTAGCAATCTGAGTAACCTTGGTAGAAATCAGCGGTTTACACGGAATAAGTGTTTTATAGCACATATTGAGAATCTAAATAGACAATAAAAGTTCAAGTCAAATAACTACGCGATTGGGCTGTACTGTAGCTTGGAGCCCATGTCTACTTCTCTACTTCTAGCCAGTGAGATTCGCACCTGTTATGACACTGCGCAGATAACTCCTAATAAGTCACATTGTAACTCTAGAGTATAACAAGATAATAAGAATTTTAAATTTATGCAAAAGTACTGAACACGATGACAATAGTCGGCCATCAACACTCCCGACACCCTCTACTCCAGCCGCTTGGGCTCGTCTGTACTTGCAAATCTGTAAGCTGTAGTTGTTTGAGAATCAAGTTCTCGGGAGCCCAGGCCAACGCTTTCTCCAGCTCGGTCCCCATTTATAGATGATGGGGATGAACAGGATAAACGCACCCAGGATTCCGGCATACATGATGAACGTCTTCAGGTACCCGAGCTCAGCAACCCACTCCGAAACCCGGAAGGACAGCACAAAGGCCACCACGAGGCGGAAGGACGCGATGTTGACCAAGGCCGGTCCGGTAAGATGAGGGTACGATTCCAGGACGTAGACGATTCCGATCGTGTTTGTGGCGAGGAAAGCGAACGCAATCATGCCCAGACCGAGGAGGAACACTATCCAGTGGTACTTTGCCGGGTCGTCTCCCGAGACGGCAAACACGATGCACCCCACGAGGCCAACCACGCACGGGATGATCAGGTTGAGCGCTTGGAACTCGGGATCCCGCCCGCCGCTCCTGCGCGCCAGCCAGTTGGCGACCTGGTCGGCTCCCCAGCCGGAGACGAGGAAGGAGGCGATGGCGGCGACGATGAGCGGGAAGAGGCAGAAGCCGAGGTGGTAAAAGTTCCAGCTCCAGGGGTCGGCGAGGAGCTGTGGCGCGGTGGTGTAGCCGGCAGCGAGCGCCATGGCGATGACGGCCGAGTTGAGAAGCGTGACGAAGAGCATATGCGGGTAGAAGAAGGTGCGCAGGCAGGCCCAGAGGGCATCGATGCCCGCGCGCCAGTCGACCTTGCACTGGAGGAGCTTGATGTCGTCCTTGAAGGAGCGCGCGGGGTAGCTGACGTGGTCGATGTCGGGCCGGGTCTGACCGGGGCGGAGCGGCACGGCCGGGATGCCATCTATAGGTGGTGATCAGTATATGCGCCGAGGGGGGAGCAGAGGGAGGAGATGCGTACTGCTCTCGTCTTGGGAACGATCAAACTTAGTTTCGGGTAGGGTGAGGAAGAGGCAGACCCAAAACACAGCGCCGGCGATGGCAGTGGCAAAGTAGATGAGTCTCCAATCGGCGTAGCCAATAATGTACGGTGCTGCCACGCCTAGAGCGACAATGATCAAACCCTGGAAGCGGGAGGAGTTAGACCACGTTCAAAGAGACCAACGTAGTTATCAGCCAAGGACGTACCTGAGTAGCAAATACAATGCTAATGGCGGCGTTTCGCTGATGGAAGAAGATGATATCCTGCAGGATAAACGGAATGAGACTCTCAATAGTCCCCGCGCCGACCGCCTGGATCACACGACAGACGAGGTGCGTGGCCAACGACGTGCTGAACCCTGACCCGACGCACCCCGCGAGCGCGACGACGCCCGTGATGAGCAGCACGTTGCGGCGGCCGGTGGCGATGGCGAGCGGGATGAGGGCAATGTTGGTGACGCCCATCATCAGGATGGGCAGCGAGGCCAGCAGGTAGATCTCCCAGATGGGCGGGCCGGGGAACTCGGCGAGGATGGTCAGCGCGTTGACGCCCTCGGGCAGGCGCACCTTGGTCAGCAGCTTCGGGTCAATACCGGCGTACTGGAAGCTGAAGACGGGCAGCATCGCGCCGAGGACCAGCTCGGCGGCGGCGGCCATGGCGCCGAACAGGCAGAGGGACCCGAGGGCGGCCATCTTGTGCCAGGTGGGCAGGTTGAGGGGATCTAGATGAGGGAGTTTTGTTAGTTGCTTTGCTCTCTCTCTCTCTCTCTCTCTCTCTCTCCTCTCGCTCTGGTCAAGTTGAGACCTGGGTACACATACCTCTAGGATCCGCCGTGGGCATGGGGATGAGCCGCGGGACCTTGCTCCTGCCGCTCTCCAGTGACTCCTCGCCTTTGTCCTTGTCGCCGGAGGACCGAAAGTCCTCGCGTAGTTCAATCATGGTTGTGGCTGTGGTCTGCGTGCTCAGCTTCTCGGCGCTCGAGCGAGACAGCAGCCTGGAGAGGGAGGAGGGCATGATTAAGTAAGGTCCCCGAGTTGTCAGGAACGATTTGAGCTTCAACAGTCCTTGGGGGGAGACAATGACTGTGATCAAGAGATATTTAACAAAGTCGCCACCGGGCACATGTATAAGTGATGTTGTGGCTGGGAAGGAGGAGGGAGGGGGGCCGATGATGATCTACGACCTCACGTCCTAGTGTTCGGATGTGCAAAGGTGGCGGCCAAGGTTTCAGTCGAGTATGAGAAGAAGAACAGACTTTTTGTCAAAGCTTCCCTCGGTCTGGGGATATCATGCGGGGAGGGGGGGCCAAGAGAGAGAATTTGGCACCACTGGTAGGTCGCAGAATGGTCATACGAGAAGAGCCGCAGGGGAGGCTTCGTGGAAGTGTGTGTGAGAGGTGCGATAAGTTCGTCCCGTGCACACCAAGCAGATTTTCTCTCAATAGCATATTCTTTCTTCTTAACTTGGCAATCACATGTTTGGGGGGGAATGTTCTCTTTAAAGAGCGTGAGAGTCCTCGGCAGCCGGGGACGGGCACATATGTAGCGCGCCTCAGACAACCCCAAGCGAGTCAAAGCCCGGGGGGGGGCAAAGTCGAGGGGCCGCTTGGATGAGCGCGCCCAAGAGACATCTTCTTCCCTTTGTATTAGTATTAGCGCCCGTTTGTGTGGTTATCGCGCTTTGAAAAGGCACTGTTTCACGAGTTGGTCACCGTCCCGTCCTCCGCGCTGGGCAACGCCTCCCGTTTCCCCCATCGACAGTTTCTATTTTGTTCAAGACCCTTGGTGTTGCCGCTTCCGGCGAGCCTATACCTAGTGTCAACCCTTTTGTATCATTGTATCATTCTCTTACAAACAACTTGTCACCGAAAAATGCGCATCTCACTCACTCTCTGCGCGTCGCTCGCAGGCGTCACCCTCGCCGCCTCCTCCTCGTCCAAGGCGCTGGTCGCGCGTGACTTCGACACCGTCGCCTCCGTGCTGGCCAACGTCACTGACGCCGTCAACGGGCTCTCTACCGTCGCCAACACGGGCGTCGCGGACCCGGCCACGCTCCTCACCGCCTCGGACCGCATCGTGCAGGCCATTCAATCCGGCACCGCGCGCGTTAACGCTACCGGTAACTTGACCTTTATTGAGACGGTGCACCTGATTGCGCCGGTACACAAGCTGTCGTCGCTGTCAGGCGACCTCACCAAGAACATGGTCAAGCTCAAGGGCTCGATCCAGAAGCAGCGCCTGTGTGAGGTGGTGCGGCTGCAGGTCGGCATCATCAACAACGCCACCTCGGGGCTGATCGCGGCGATTGACAGCAAGGTGCCCTCGGCGGCACAAGACATTTCCCAGGCGCTGTCGCAGGGCATCACGGATTCCTTGACGGACATCCAGAAGGACTTTTCGGATCAGAACTGCGTCGACGGG
The DNA here is from genome assembly GCF_001636725.1 of Cordyceps fumosorosea ARSEF 2679. Classification (NCBI taxonomy): domain Eukaryota; kingdom Fungi; phylum Ascomycota; class Sordariomycetes; order Hypocreales; family Cordycipitaceae; genus Cordyceps; species Cordyceps fumosorosea. The sequence goes on along the minus strand of NW_017387319.1, from coordinate 548,020 downwards.
CGCAATGAGACGACCACGTCCGCCGGTTCACCACTTGCCTTGGGTCCCTCCAGCGCCTTCGTCTCTCTGTGTCTTGGTTTAGTGACGGCTTGGATTATTATCTGATGGCATTTGTACAATAAATTGGCAAATGGGAGTCTTGCAATAAAAATGGCCCAGGTGGCGAGTCTACATCGCGTCGACACCAGGGCCTTGCACCGTCCATCACGGCAGTTGAGTCGGAGCAGGGCATATTGTCGGGGGCCAATATGCTGTTGATGCAATTTTCGGGCACAGTTTTATAGATTGATTCAAAGCATGTTGATTTCAGTCTCAGTGGATGTTTCTGCGCGACTTGTTTTTTTGACAGCGGTACATGGTGAAAAGATAGCACATCACATCCCTGCATTTCGACCAAGCTCCCTGTCCAAGATCAATGACAGCATCGAGAATCAGCTACGATTTCAAGGTGCTTATCCAATATCTTTGTTCCGGATTTAATCGACAATGTATCACATACTAGAATCAAGCTCACTATCTTTTCCAAGTAAAGTTCACCAGTAGTCTTGCAGTGGGGGTTGCCTGGGGTCCGTTTCTCCGCAGTCTTCAAGCTGGGTTGGGTGACAAGCGTACAATATGCCGGCCGCAAGACGACATTTTCGTGGCGTTATTATTATTGCGACAAAAGGCACAGCTACCCCGCAAACGTTAATGAGCCCGTCCAAGCACTCCCGAGGCGCCTCATTTGGGGGCAAGGGGGCTCTTCTCGGCACGAGGACAGGTACATGTGAGGCCCAAGCTCGCCATTGGAGAGCTTGAGTTAATATGGGTTCAGCCAGGGCCGGGGCCAGCGATGCAAAACTGTGTGGTTCTGCACAGTACAAGGTGCCAGGCCATACATATGTCGGATGGCATATTGGCTGGGTTGGGGGAAAGCTAGCCAGGAGAGAGGGAGCCTCTCGCGGGACGGCTTGCCCGGATGCACTGGCCCCGGCCGTGCGCTGCCTTTGAGCACTCACATCCCCCGCACCAGGAGGCAACAAGATGTTACATGGCGTGGTGTGGCATCTGGAAATGAGAGGGTGTAAGACTAGCGAGACAGGGCCGGCGCACTTGACACGCACACACCCCCCTTCCTCCATTTTAGAACACGCGCCGTCAATCAACCGATATGCATGGTCCCAGAGACATGTGTAGCTGCTTTCAAGCTCGGGAGAATGGATGCATCGTGATGCTTGCGATCATGAATCTACAATGTTGCAGATTCGATCGTGCTTCTCTGCGCCGCGCGCGCCGGGCCAGCCACCGCCCACGGGACGCCAAATCGACCAGACCGGCCAACTGACAAGCTCGGGAACATTCTGGATGATGGCCTCACTGCATAATGTATGATGTTTGATCGCTCAGCACTCCGGGCCAATCACGGCAGTTAGCGCAGGCTGCCGCATAACAATAGGCACTGGCTGAATCTACACCAATGCTGGCGCCACCGTTTCTCCATGGACTCTTGCACATGGTTTTGTACTGTATGTACCCCGGAGTAACTGTCATCTGTCATGTGCTTATAAAAGCTCTGATACGACGGAATGAACTCTGAAAGAAGGCTATGAGTCTTGGCTTCGGAGGGTAATGCGCATGACGTGATGGCGCAGAACCTTGTGGTGGAACTGAGGGCAACTTGTAAGCGGCATTCCCATCACATGGCGTCGGTTCGTTTGCGTCGTTGAACAATGACGGAAATGAAAACACCCGATCCAGTACTAGCCATTTACGGTGACTTATTAGGCACGAGTGGCATTTCCTTGGAGACTGTCAACTATACGAGTCAATTGGTCGCTGCGGTGTATTCTTGGAAAGGTAGGCACCTCGAACGTCTTGGGCATTACGGCTCACTAGACCATGCTGATAATTAATCAAAATCGGCGGAGACTATATCGAAAAGTAACTCACTCGAATGGATGAATAAATGTATCGAGACTACATAGATGGTAGAAGTCAATGAGCGAGTGCCAGCGTAATGATGCCACGCCAGTTTGATCAGCACAACGCCGCATGCATGCTGAGCTCAACTCAAGAAAGTTTGCTCGTATCCAAAACAAGAAAAAAAAAGGGCTCCAAGGCACTAATAAACTAGTCAGGGGGTGGCGTGCCTTTCATCTGAATGGAAGCGCACAGATGCTCCTCAGCTCTTCATCAACACCAGGGTTGGGTGGCGGCCTCGGCAACGTGGACTACTACATATGTCAATCGGGGGGAGGACCGAGTCTACATGCTTTGCTTTGGTCATCGCCGATCAAACAGCATCTTTATAGTCTTTCCGTAGGATTTCCCGAGAGAACTCGTAGCTTAAATAAAGCCACAAGAGAGCCAAGCCTGAGCAAACAGAACCAGCTCTGCTCTTCACCCATCTCTCATCCCTTGCTCACCCAGTCGTTTCAGTCGCAACCAATCAAGCACTCTGCATTATTCTTTCACCTTGAATAAAGTCCTGATCTCCCAAACCACAAACATCAAAATGAAGTACTCCGTTATTGCCTGCGCCATCACCGGTGCCCTCGCCGTCAACACCAACCTCCTCGCCGCGCGCGACGCCGCCACCGTCACCTCCATCCTTGGCGACGTCAAGAAGGACCTCGAGGCCCTCGACTCCACTGTCAAGTCCTACAGCGGCGACAAGGCGCCCCTCCTCAAGGCCTCTAACGACCTCATCACCACCCTCAAGGACGGCAAGACCAAGGTCGACGCCTCCGCGGAGCTCTCCCTCAACGACGCCGTCACGCTCACCTCGCCCGTGCAGGACCTCACCAAGAGCGGCGAGGCGCTGACCACCGACCTCAAGGCCTTCCGCCCGACGATCGAGAAGGAGGGCGAGTGCGTGCTGGTCCGCACCCAGGTCGGCAACGTCAACGACGCCTCCCAGGCGCTCATCAAGGCCGTCATCGCAAAGGTGCCCCAGGAGGCCCAGACCATCGCCTCCCAGCTCGTCGCGGGTCTGACGCAGGTCCTCCAAGACAGCGTCTCCGAGTTCAGCGAGGACAACTGCAAGAACAGCGGCGGCGGCGGCGGCGACTCGCCCAGCTCCTCCGCTTCTGCTGCCCCCAGCTCCTCCGCTGCCGGCGGCGAGTCCTCCTCGGCTGCTGCTAAGCCCACGAGCGCTGCCTCCACGGCCGCTTCATCCACTCCTGCGGCGACCACTGCCGCCCCGAGCGCTACCGGCACCGGCGCTGCGACTACCAGCTCCGGCCCGGTCAGCACCGCTCCCCCCGTGGTTGCCGGTGCCGCCGCCATCGCGCCTCTCGGCGCCGCCGCCTTTGCCGTTGCCGCTCTGCTGCTGTAAGCTTCCTTCTCGAAGCTACAAGTAGCCTACGCTGCTAGCATGGAGACGATCCGCTGAGAAGGAAGTATTTGCATAGAGAGATTGAGCTGGAATGGTTTTACTTCTCTTCTGCCAAAAACGCTACCACGCGCGCAACTGGGACATCACACAAAAGACACAGACTGTATCAACATCCGGTAGAACCATAATTAGTTTACACATTGGCTGGCACATGTTTTTGTCGCGGCATGCTTTTTCGTATAGTTTACAACGTGTCTGTCCGGTAGTCTAGATAGCTCTTGGATTAATTAATCGTGTCTCGAACTTGATCTGGTCGACTCTTGCGCCGCACAGACTGCCTGCCCGTGATGGATAGCCCCTTGTCCGTTGCCACTTCAGCGCTTGAGCATCGCAGCAGAGTGACTGGCTATTTTTAGGCTCTCGCTTCCAGACACCGGATGTTGGTGGAATACTACGTGACGCATCCCACATCTGGGGTATGCTCGCTTGTGCAAGTACCGGTGCGACGGTACTCTGCGATTCGACCATTGCCAAACTCTCTTGCAAAAATACAATAAAAAGGAAACATTGAAAAACATTAGCGACAGTTTTGCTAGCAGCGGTGTATTTCTTAGACTATATAGAACGAAGTACATTGATCCAGACGTCTAGAAGCGAGCATCCTTGCCCCAACTTAGGCGTTGACGCAGTTGCCAGGAGAAAAGGCAGACTGGGCATCGGCGAGGACGTCCAGGATTCCCTGCGCCTGGTCCTGCGCGATGCCCTGCGCGTCCTGGGGCACCTTGGACACGGTCGCGTCGATCAGGCCCTTGCTCTTATCGCTGATGGTGCCGATCTGGATTTCCACCACCTCGCAGAGGCCGGCCTGCTGAACGGTGTCCTTCTTAGCCTTGAGGTCGTCCACGAGCGTCTGCGCGTGCTGCTTGAGCGACTGCACCGGGTCCAGCAGCGTCAGCGACTCGTCGAGCGTGAGGTCAGGGCTGCCCTGCACCGTGGCCGTGCCCTGGCTGATGGTGTCGACGAGCTTGTTGGAGGCGTCGAGCACCGGCGACGGGTCCGAGGTCCACCCGTTGACGGCCGAGTCGAGCCCGTCAATGTCGCCCTGCACGGCGGTGAGAACGCCGATGATGACGGAGGCGTCGCGGGGGATGACGAGGGCGTGCGCGCCGCTGAGGGCGCTGATGACGGCGAGGGGGGCAGAGAAGTGCATGGTGGTGTTGTTTTTGTTTGATCAGGGGAGGGGAAGATTTGAGTTTCAAGACAGGTAGATCCGGTGAGGGAACTGAGATAGGAGATTGTTGAGATTGGCAGCGAAGATGTTTTCTTTTTTCGGCTTGCTTATCGACAATCTCTTTGAAGATCGTTCAGGAACTGGCCGTTTTATAGCGTCAATTTTGTCGTTGTTTTCACGACATCAACGTCGGAGACCGCCTTGGAAGCTGAACTGGCAATTGACTCTACATGACGTGGAAATTGTCATTTCCTCAAGCTACCAGACTCCGAATGTAACGCTGCGTGAAGCCCTCGTCATGGTCGGAGTAATATTCCAGCGCGACGAGCGCAGAAAACCTGGGGTTGCTGACAGCTCGACGACAAGTGCCGACCCGTCACAAAGACGCTCATGAGAGCACTCGTGAGAGTAAAACATACCGAGATCCGGCCAGTCAACCCACGAGGGGTCTTTTGCCGCGGCTGCCGCATCTGGGGGTTGGTTGGGATGGTGTTGCATCGGCCCTCCATGTCAAAACAAATCCTTCACCCGTCATTATTAGCCCTTGATAGTGGAAGGATCGAGGGCTTGAATTAAACTTGCCCCATCAGAAAGCAACACCACCTGCAGAATGGGGGGGGGGGGGGGGGAGATGGTGTGGTGGAGAGGCGGCTCTTTTCCCCTCTCCTTCCCTCCCATTGTCCAAAGTCTCTCCCATCGTTGGGCCGAGCACATATGTGCTCTCCCGTTGAGCCTCGCGGCAAGTTGCTCACTGGTCCGAAGTGGTTGGGGGCATTGGCGGGGGAGGGGTGTGTGAATAGGAACACCAACAGGGGGGGGCTCTTTTAGCCTTGAGGTAAAGAGATTTACAACTAGCATTGCGGGGAATTTCCCTCCCGACAACCTATTGAATCCTGTGGGTTCTGCAAGCGACGCCCGCCTTGACTCATCCAGCGCGGGGTGGACTTGGACGGTGGCGCTCGACCAGGTTCCGTCTCCCTCAATGATTGATGCCTTTGTTTATGATCCCGTCTCGGAACGACAAGTGAACTGCCCTTCCACCGCCCAAGTACCTACTGGAATCAGCAATCAGCCCACTGACGGGATCAACCGCTTGATAAACGCAACCTTTTATGGAGTGGACGCTGTCCAAGCGCCCTCCCTTCCCCTCCCCCTCCCCCCCTCCCCCTGCTGCCCACTGTCCACACAATGCTGTAGCTCTGCGGCACCTTTCCCGGCTGAACTTTCATCCAGACAATTGACCCAAGATGGTTCCTGACTATCGCCATGTATGGATGACGCGCGAGGAGCAAGGTTTCGGTTCTTGCCATATTGCCCAAACTCCTTGGCCAAACGCCACTCACTACATGCCAGGGCCAACTTAGTCTCGGCCGACGGGTATGACGGGGTGAACAGGAGACAAATGGTATCGAATTGGAGAATATCAAAATGCATCATATCATGTAAAATCTGTAAATCTCCTGCACCGCCGACTTGACTAGCAATTACCCTCATTTTCCCCCATCGCCGCCATTCAACGCATCCAGCTGTTCTTGCAGGGCCTCGTTCCTCTCCAGCAGCGTCTTTAAAAACTCGACTGCCTTGAACAGGATCCTAGACCTCGACCAGGTTCCTCCTCGAAGCTCCGGCACGAGCTCTGTCAAGTCATTAAATCCATCTCGTATGAGTCCGCGCCGCTTCTTCTCGTGCCGGATGTGGTTGCTGCGCTTCTGTTCGATCGTGAGCTTCTTCCGCTGCCCTTTTGTCTCGCGTCTGGATATCAGGGGCCCTGCGACCGAAGTTGCCGCACTTTCTGAGTATACTTTCTTGGGGATGTTTCTTTTGCTGCGACCGCCGGGCCCCTTTCTGACCGACGCCGCCGGGCTTCGAGCCTGGCTCGATCTTCCTCCTGTTGAACGCGCATCTTCCGCCTCGCCGTCTTGTTCTTCCTCTTCCTCTTCCTCTTCTTCCTCTTCCTCTTCTTCCTCCTCCTCCTCTTCGTCTTCGGGCATTAATTGGAGTCTGAATTGAGTGAGCTGCCGCACACCAACCCGCCGCCGGGTGGCTCTCGACTCTGTGGTGTCAAACATGGCGTCGCTACCCCATTGCACCGTATCTTCGGCAAAGCTTCGAGATGGTGATCCTTTTTCGGGCGGATACACCCACTCCATAAACGTGTTCTCGTTGCTGTCGATGTGCCGGTTCCGCAGCATCTCCTCCTTGAAGTCAACGGAGGTCTGGTGTAGCAGATGAGCAGGTGGGCGTCCAGGTCCTTCAGTTTGCACAGGTACCGTTGACCCGTCAGGCTTGAGTAGTGAATGGGGTTGGACTGGGTAAAAGTCGGTGTTGAGATTGGCCTCTGATAGCCCCTCTGCGTACTTTTGGGAAGCGCGCGAGTTGGCGTCATGGCTGTGGTTGTTGAAGCTCATGCCGTAATAAATGCCTTGGCTGTCGTATGGATCTTGGACAAAAGCAAGAAACGGCGTGCCACGCGGATCGACTAGTGAAATTGGCAAGTGATTGGAAGAAGCCTTATCAGAGCATGGCATTACAGGACAGGATGGTGGCCAGCCTATCTGACCAAACTGAGTGGTTGAATACATGTCAGCTGCAAGTTTGTCAGCGTGGATTCAGACAAGACAGGACGCAATCGCTCAAGTTCCATTTCCGGACCAAGGAGAGGCCAGCAAGATTGCGCTGCGCGTACATACCTAGCTGCATATGGGCGGGTAGAGAAGAGGAAGGGTATGTAATGTATGGTGAAACCACGTGTACGCACAACAAGAATCAAGCAGGCAAGCAAGCAAGCAAGCAAGTCGTTCCTGTCCGGAGCGGGTTCCGTCCGGGCAGGGAGATAAGGCGAAGGAAGGCCAGAGGTTATATCTCTCCGGAGACACGGCAGCCGGCTGGCAGGAGAGAGGAGCGTAGCGAGCTTTGCAGATGCTACTCTGCGAGAGGTCAACCCCAGAGCCGCGTGCAAGGAAGGTTTCTTGTTCAAAGGCTTGTGCATTTTCGATTTTATTGGCAGCAGTGGAGAGCGTCCGGGCAAGCTGCTACCCTGGCTGTTTATGAGATAGCGGCAGCGATCATTGCCTGTCCAGGCTTCCTGCTGTCTCTGTTTGAGGCGTCAGTTGACCCACGTTGCATATTCCTGTGGAATGGAAAGTCGCAGTAAATAGTTTCGGCGGCTCAGGTAGTTCAAGAGCAAGAGCCAGAGTCAAAGCTCGGGGGGCGGGATCAAAGACGATCAGACAGCACCAACAAGGGCGAGCGCTACGAGGCTGGCGATTGGGAGGCAACTCGTCGGCTCGGCGGCTCACATGCGACGAATCGTGTCTTTGTGGCAAGAGATCAAAGAATAAAATCCTGGAATAATTATCAAGACATTTGACAGGGGCACTAGCAACGTTAATTTAGTGTCAATTCGCAGTCGTGCGACAGGAGCCATCAAGGACCGACAAGCGAGAAACGATAAAACGAAAAAGAGCCCCTTCATCACCGCATTTGGAGATGCCAGATCCCTGCAAGTCACTCACCACTGACCAACTAGGTTCTCAGGTAGATGGGCTAGCCTTTCGCCCACAACCGGTTTTTCCATGAATACTCGTAGTCCAGTCCCAGTCCTACATAGACCCAGACCCAAGACCTTTCTCTCCTGATCTTGCCATCCACTTTGGCGGGAGAGTCAAACGGTCCTTTCCTGTCCAGTCCAAGCCTCGACGCCACCTCGTTGGAGAAACCAAGGCGGCGCGGGAGTGCAGCAGGAACAAGGGTCAGTTTCTCTACGGCTACCCCCTCCCCCTCCCCGCTCTCCCCTCTCTCTTCCATCCTCTTCTCAGTGTTAGTAGGGCGTCCGTGACTTCCCTCCTCCGATTCTTCACCAACCAGGATTTGCGTCCGCGGAGGTCATTGTTACAGACCGGCACACGGCCTCCACAAATCAGGCCGACCGCGCGCGGCATCTCCAATTCACCACGTCTACGGATAGAGGCTTTTCTTCAAAACCCCCACCTTGTCAAATCTGTTGTCCCAAGACACGCCTCTCGTCAAGCCTCGCGGATTTCAGCCAGAGTTCAAAGGACGGGTTTATGCCGATGCTGCTTCCACATGACCCATTGAGCTCGGACAATGAGGCAACTCGCTTTTGGCTATTTGTAGAAGCACTAAGAGTAAATTGAAAACCGGAGCATGTTGGGACCGACACCCAGAGCAGCAGAGGTGGCGTGAGCTGTCGTTGCATGTTTGTCTTGGCCAACTATGTATTCCCGGTTACCAGCAGATATGTGGAGAGCTAAAATAGAACAAAAACAACATAGATCGATTGTTTCATTCTATGCTTTTACTTGATCTTCTCTACCATCAGCCAAGTGCAGCTCCGCTGTCTCTTTCTCTCCTTGACGCCATGGGAGTCGGATGTTCCCCAGTGGCCGACAGCATCTTGGCCAAATCTATTATTGTTCCCATGCAAGTGATTATTTCGGGAGTTCTGGCGCAAATCAATGCGTCAATAGATATATCCATAGACGACGTACCTGAGAACGACGGTCGAGATTATTAGTAAACGATCCGATCTTGATGGGCCGCTGTCCTACCGCTCGCCTCATTCGACTTAATGCGCCTCGGCTCGCTGCGCAGCCTTAGCTATTCAAAAGAGTTATACTTCCTCGAGCTACTGTACACATATGTACTCAGCCATCTAGGGTCGTAGCAAATGCTTTGGACAAGACGTTGGATGCGTTGACCCACCACCGAGCATGCAGAAAGACATCCAAAACATGTTTGTGCTTGTGCATAGAGTTGCCACACAACCCTCTCCAAAGACTTGAACGCTGCATAAACGTACATGTTTTAGGGTGCCTCGGTATTGTTTTGATTCAAGAGTTGGAATCATGGCCTCGGCAGGTCGGACACCGTCCCGATGATGCGTCACGTCGAGGGCCGTAGATCACGAGGGATGTCGCATGTGAAACCGCGTGTAGGGCCGTAGTTGTGTCTGTCATAGTCTAGTAAGTGACGATTGAGTTGAAACTGACTCATTGTTAGGCATATATTGGGATTCAAGCTCCAGTGTTGTACGAAAACGAGAGACATGTGCTGGTACCAGTGCTCGCTGCTCCCTGTCACAGTGACGGCCGAGGGACAAAGTCCCTTGCTCATTTACTCAAAGGGACTAGAACTATTGATGGCCACGGTGAAATATCTTTTGACTCCTCATCGCCGCCTTTGAAACACTTGCTCCTACGATTCTGCGTGACAAGTCATGATGCAACGGCCCGCTAGATTTGGGCTGAATGATCTACGACTGAGCAATGCCATTGACAGCAAAGTATGGAGACATGTAGAGATCATAAGCGAAAATGTATTAGAAGTTTCACAATAGCGGAAGCCTGTCGAACATGGAAGATAGCCTACGTTCATCATGATTAGACATTGTTGCGGCGTATGGCTCTTCACATTTTCACATTACAATTGCACGCTTGTGACAGACTATAATTCTACTCTAATTTTTTAGCAGAGGTGATTTATAAATACTTCTGTCGCTTGCTAGCTTTATTACTTGATGAACGTAGTATGGAAATTTGGGCAGGTTTAGGGTAGGCGGTGGATATGGTGAATTATCTATCGTCTTCACACTTTCCTCGCCTTCTACCACCAAAAGAACTTTCTGCATTAAAATTAGGTAAGAATAATACTAAGATAGCATGGCTCCAAGATTTCCTGTCTCTAGTAAAAGAAGGCTTTAGCTACGGGCTGAATTAATGTATAGATCGTCAATCCTACACTCCGCCAGTTCAACGTACAGTATACCAAAACCGGCTTGTGCAACTCACTGTAAACTCACTGTAGATCATCAATACCAACTCCCAACACTGCGAAGTTGCATTCACCAAGTTTATGCAGCGTTGCTGGGATTAATGTACAGATTTACTCATGTTGTTTGCTAGGCAAAAATGTATTTACAAGAAACTAGCACCAGCAATTCAAGAATATCAGGAAATATTTTTTAAGCGTGGGCTGGTTTTAAGGCTTCTAATCGATTTGTGTGGCGTCGCGTCGGCCCGTTTGTCAGCAACAACTTGCCACTTGCTGCGAGCTGTCGAGACATTGGGACTGTATTTTGCACATGCACCCTGACTGAACGGGCGCAGGCAAAATGAAATGCAAATAATAATTCTTTTACACCGTTCATACATTCTTACATATATTTTCAAACTATTCCGTCCAATTACCTGTAAATTGCACTTGTACTCGAGGCTGCAAGTAGTGCACGTGACGTACCAGCAGGCAAGAGGAGGCGCATGAGCCAATCAGGGCTGCCCCATCTCCGTAAAAGCAAGGCACCAGGGCGAAGGAACATCGAGGTCATCTCGACGGACGGAGGACTTGAACGCACAGATCTTGCTTGGCCGACGACTCGGAGAGCTTGCTACCCGCCTACCACAACTATCGTCGCTCCGAGGTCCTGCTCCTCGTCTCACCTTTGGAGATCCTGCCGTTTCCGCTGTCCCCGCCCCGTCCCGGTGGCTGGTCTCCTGGTGGATCACGCGAGGTCACAAATCCAGTGGCGGATTTTCGCGACAACGGTTTTGGGAATATTCCTGTTGCGCACCTCAATTCGCACGTCATGGCGGGCCTGGAGACTCATGTCACGGTGCAGAAGCGAGCCTACTATGCACCGCCGTGGGCAGACGTTAGCATTATTGGTGTGGCGGGCAGCTCTGGCTCCGGAAAGTCGACCCTGTCTCAGGCCATCGTGAAGAAGCTCAATTTGCCATGGGTGGTGATCTTATCCATGGTACGGCCTCTTACAAGTCGCCCGTCTTTCATCCGGCGTCTGCGATGGGGGCTGACCATGAGCAGGACTCATTTTACAAGACTCTCACTCCAGAGCAGTCGAAGCTGGCCTTTGCCAACGAATATGATTTTGACTCACCCGAGGTACGACGGATAACTCGTTCATGTCTCTTCTTGAGATTAATTATAAATTCAAGGCCATCGATTTTGACATCTTGGTTGAGCGTCTGAGAGATCTCAAAGCCGGGTAAGTGGCCGCCTGTACGATCCCGCTAGTGATGTCGTCGGCTCAAACGCATGTGCAGAAAACGCGCCGATATCCCTGTATATTCCTTTGCCAAGCATCAACGCCTGGAACACACTACATCAATCTATTCCCCACATGTTCTTGTTCTTGAAGGCATCTTTGCCCTGTACGACCCGCGCGTGCTGGAGCTTCTGGACATGCGGGTAGGTGACTACCTGTACCACGGCTGAAAAGGACGTCTCATCCGCTCTGACATGAATACAGATTTACTGCGAGGCTGACGCAGACACGTGTCTGGCACGTAGAAGTAAGTTTTGCGTGCTATCACAGCAATGCGGCGTAACCTGGCTAAGACATGCGTCAAATCAGTTGTGCGAGATGTCCGCGAGCGTGCTCGAGACATTGAGGGATGCATCAAACAGTGGTTTGCTTATGTGAAGCCCAATTTTGAAAAAGTACATTTGCTGACTGATTTCTTTGCTGTTTGACCTTGACTGACCCAGGATCCAGTATGTCGAACCGCAGCGAAAGGTTGCTGATCTCATCGTCCCCCGAGGCATCGAGAACCAGGTTGCACTTGGTAAGGGAAGCTGTTTGCCGGCGCATGGTTTGGTGTCTAACACTTGTGACAGATATGATGGTTCAATTCATTGACAGGAAACTGGTTGAAAAGTCCAGGCACCACCGAGAGGCACTGTCGAGACTGGAGGCGGAATGCAAGGAGCAGCCGCTTTCTGATCACGTCGTGATGCTGAATGGCACACCACAAATCAAGGCCATGAACACGATCTTGCAAGACATTGATACGTCGGCCGAGGACTTCATCTTTTACTTTGACAGGCTGGCGGCGCTGGTGCTGGAGCAGTGAGCATCCCATCCCGCCAAGCTCTCTCGACTATTACTGACAACCATCCAGGGCGCTCAACAATGTCCAGTTCCAAAGCCTCTCCATCAGCACGCCTCAGGGCCACGAATACAAGGGTCTCGCGCCCAAGGGCGAGGTGAGCGCCGTCATCGTGCTGCGCGGCGGGTCGGCGTTCGAGGCTGCGCTGAAGCGCACGATCCCCGACTGCCGCACCGGCCGGCTCCTGATCCAGTCCAGCTTCAAGACGGGCGAGCCGGAGCTGCACTACCTAAAGCTCCCGGAGGACATTGCCACGCACGAGAGCGTACTGCTGCTGGACACGCAGATGGCCAGCGGCGGCGCCGCCCTTATGGCGGTGCAGGTTCTGGTCGACCACGGCGTGGCCCTGAGCAAGATTGTGCTCGCGACGTACTCGGCGGGCAGGCTCGGGCTGCACCGGCTGATGACGGTCTTTCCCGAGATCAGGGTGGTCGTGGTGAACGTCCTGGCGGATCAAGAGCAGCGATGGGTTGAGAAGCGATATTTTCGCTGTTAATGCACGCCTTGCTTGGATTGAACTGGACCCAGGATGGCGCGGTTGCCAATATTTTTTTTTTGCATATGAGCATAGAGCGCCTGGGATATCCCCGATTGGATACTTATCCTCAAGATGCACGGTGATCTTTCCTTGACCATCAGAATTTCTCCATGTGACGCCAGTAAATATGGGAAGAACAAATTCGATGCTGTCTGGTGATCGGATCCGAGCTCGGGGTGCCGACCCCAAGTCCGCGACGGCGTTCCTGCGGCGGCATAACCGAGCCACAGTGTTGGCCTTGCGACCCTAATCCGACAGGTAGACGCGGCCCTTTACATCTTTCCAAGACAGATAACCGCAGATTCTCGGCTCGAAAAGTGACTTTTTTTTTTTTTGCCGTGCCCCGTTTCCATTTCGGAGCCGCCGGAAAGAACCCAGTATCCAGGTCCGTGAGATCCGCGATCCGCGTCGTACAGTGGACTATCGGCATCGATGGTCTATTGATTTTCAGGCGGCCCACAGCGCTTTTACAGGCTGTCGCCCCCCGAGCCCAGGCGTCTTAGCCCACCTGGGCAGCTCTCGCAGCCACTGTGGCTGAACCAACCACAGCACTGGTTCATCCAAACCAGGTTGACCTATGACGCCACTACCCGTGCCGTGCTAGCCAGCTTCAGAGCCGCCCAATCCTGTTTGCTTTCGATGACCCAGCGCCTTTTCCGTCAACGTCGCGATGGCTTGTACCTGAATTGCCTCGTTGTTTTTTTCTTACTCTCCTGCATCCGCAATCACTTGATTCTCATTGCTGCTTCATTTTAGGCCAATTGCTTCCGTACCACTCCATCTCCCGTCACTAACGACCTAGGCATTGATCGCCAAGCTCAGGTAGCTTGCCCAGAAGCTGTCTGCCAGTGACCAAGGAGCTCCCCTCCCACCAGGTTGCGCTGGCCATGGCTGCGCCGCTTCATCCCACCGGCAGCGCGGCTATTCGCCGGGTTCTGGGGCCCTTGCCTCGCCGATCGCTTGCCCAGCCCGTCTTGCGGCGCCATACGCCCACGAACAGAACTATCGCCCAGCTTCGTCGCGCGACGTCACCGATCCGGAGGGCTGGTCCCGCCCAACAACAACGCCCTGCCGCGCTGGTCCACGTCCGCGCCCTCTCCGGCAAGCCGTTGCCGCAGCGAGAATCATGGACGCTCAACTTTTGCTACAGGATGATGGCGTGGCTAGGCACGTCCTTTGCCGTCGGCGGACTTCTCGTGACCGCCTTCTTCGTCTACGACGCGACCACGTACAAGGAGGGCGCGGATACCGGCGACATCACCGTCGGCCAGCTCGCGCTGCAGCCGCGCCGCGGCGGACCCAAAAACCTGCCCATCGCCGACGTCCTCATTGATGACAATGACAGCAACGGCAAGAGCGAGAACCAGGACAAGCCCAAGCTCGTCATCCTCGGAGGCGGATGGGGCGGCGTCGCTTTGCTCAAGGAGCTCAACGCCGACGACTATCATGTCACCGTCATATCGCCCACTAACTACTTCCTGTTTACACCCATGCTGCCCTCCGCGACTGTGGGAACGCTCGAGTCGCGATCCCTGGTCGAGCCGATCCGCCGCATCCTGGGTCGCATCCACGGCCATTTCATCCGAGCCAGCGCCGAAGACGTATGCTTTCATGAAAAGCTGGTCGAAGTGTCGCAAACGGATCTCGATGGCAAAAAGACTTACTTCTACGTCCCCTACGACAAACTGGTTATTGCTGTTGGCTCCGTCACCAACTCCCACGGTGTCAAGGGTCTCGAGAATGCCTTCTTCCTCAAAGATATCAACGATGCTCGGATGATCCGGAACAAGATTATTCACAACCTTGAGCTCGCCTGTCTACCTACCACGTCGGATACAGAGCGCCGCCGTCTTCTCTCCTTTTGCGTCAGTGGTGGTGGCCCTACCGGCGTCGAGTTTGCTGCCGAGCTCTACGACCTGTTGAACGAGGACCTGACCCGAAACTTTCCCCGTCTCCTGCGCAACGAAATCTCCGTCCACCTAATTCAAAGCCGCAGCCATATTCTCAACACCTACGACGAGGAGGTCTCCAAATATGCTGAAAAACGCTTCGCCCGCGACCACGTTGACGTACTGACCAACTCCCGCGTGCAAGCTGTCCACCCGGACAAGATTGTCTTTTCGCAGAAGCAGCCCGACGGCAGCGTCGTGACCAAGGAGCTTCCCATCGGCTTCTGCCTCTGGTCCACCGGCGTATCCCAGACGGAGTTTGCGCAAAAGATTGCCAAGACGCTCGGCGACTTCCAGACCAACCGACGCGCGCTCGAGACCGACACCCACCTACGCCTCAAGGGCTCCCCCCTCGGGGACGTCTACGCCATCGGCGACTGTTCGACCGTGCAGAACAACGTCGCGGACCACATCATCAACGTGCTGCGCAGCATCGCCTACAAGAATGGCAAGGACCCGGAGACGCTGCACCTGCACTTCAGCGACTGGCGCAAGGTCGCCACCGAGGTCAAGCAGCGCTTTCCGCAGGCCGTGTCGCATCTGCGGCGCCTCGACAAGCTCTTCGCCGAGTTCGACAAGGACCACTCGGGCACGCTCGACCTTGGCGAGCTCCGCGAGCTGCTCGCCCAGATCGACAGCAAGCTCACCTCGCTCCCGGCCACTGCGCAGCGCGCCCACCAGCAAGGCAACTACCTCAGCCGCAAGCTCAACAAGATGGCGCACCTCTCGCGCGGGCTCGAGGTCAACGACGTCCGCGACGGCGACCTCGACGCCGCCGCGTTCAAAGCGTTCGAGTACCGCCACCTCGGCAGCTTGGCGTACGTCGGCAACTCGGCCGTCTTCGACCTCGGCGACGGCTGGAGCTTCACCGGTGGCCTCTGGGCCGTGTACGCCTGGCGCTCTGTCTACTTTGCGCAGAGCGTCAGCTTCCGCACGAGATGCCTCATGGCCATGGATTGGGCCAAGAGGGGGCTGTTTGGCAGAGGTAAGCTACTCTCTTCTTTTTTACCGGATGACTTGTTGATGACTCGAACATCATGACTAACCTGCTGTAAATAGATCTTATGAGCTTTTAGACAGGAAATAGAGACTGAGGAACGCAATAGTAGATGCAATCAAAAACAAACAAAAAATTGCCGGGTTTAGGATGGGTGCCCAGTGACCACACGGGCACGGTTTTGTTGCTAGAAATTTTGGATATCTTATCGCATTACTCGAGACTTGTTTTATTTCTAATGCATTTGCTCGTTTATCAAATGATAATAAACATGACCGAAAAGAGACGACCGAAATGATGTGCGAGTAAACAGTATGCCAAGCGTGTCCAATGTTTTCCCTACGCCACCCAACATGTATAACAACCAACCGAAAACTGCTTTTGCTTCTCTGACTCTCCTCCGCTTCATCTGTCCCTTCAATTCCTTCACAGCACGAAATCCTTGTGCGTCCACTTCTCCGTTGTCTTGCGCTTGGCCTGCTTGTGGAAGGGGATGTGCCTGCGGCTCTCGACCTTGCCGCGGACGAGCATGCTGCGGTAGCGGTCGGTGAGGAGGTTGCCCTCCGGGCGGAGCAGGCGCAGTGAGTCCTGCAGCTCATCGGGAAGGACGAGCTCGAGGTCGCGCTCCGGCAGCTTGTACTTGCCGAGCTGGCGCCGGCGCAGCTTCTGGCCGCCGGTGCCGCGCAACTCGCCCTCGCTGCCGCTGTCCTCGCCGGCCAGGAGCGCCAGGGCGCGGGCCTGCGCCGTCTCGTCCAGCTCCTCAGCGATCTCGCCGATGCGCGCCTCCTGGGTGCGGCGCGCCTTCATGGCGGCCTTGTGCTTGGCGAGCTGCTCCTCCTCGCGGCGGCGGCGGATGCGGTTGCGCTGGGCGTGCGTCTTGCGCTTCGGCCGCTTCGCCGCGGGTGCGGTGTCCTCGACGCCGCTCTGGAAACCCTCCCACTCCGAGTCCTCTTCCCACTCAGACATGTTGGCGCGCTCCTCGGCGGCCTCGGCTTCGGCGGCGGACTTGGCGGCCGCTTCCTGCTTCATCCGGTCGGCCTCCTCGGCAGCGAGACGTTTCTTCTCGGCCTCCACCGCCTTCTCGCCCTCCCCGGCGAGGCGCTCCTCGTAGTCTGTGAACACCGGGTTGTAGCTGTAGCCACCGGTCGGCCTTTGGACAGCGGGCACGGCCTTGCCGCTAGCGACCAGGGAGATGGGCGCCTGCTTCATGGTCTTGGGCACCTTGACGTTTAGTTTTGTATGGTCGAGGTTGGCTTCGGGTTCTTCTTTGGGTGCATCCCACAGGTCAAATGTGGCGTCATTGATCTGTATGGCGGTTTCGTGCTGGCCGTCGGCAACTCGCTTCAGTCTGGCTAGGTCCTTGTGCGATACCCAGTCGCTACGCAGCCGCTTCACAGGTAGCAATCCGTTTGTGGTCTTGTCGCTTGCTCGCTTGCGCATCGATACTGCCGGTAATGCAGATCGCTTGTTGAGAATCTCATCGGCCTTGAGAGTCTTGCTGGCATGTCTGGGAAGCTTTTTCGAAATCTGTGAGTCGCCTTTGACGTCGATGGCGAAGAGGTCCGCGGAGTCCCTTTCGCGAATAACACCACTGTAATAAAAGGTATCAGTGTCCGAAAGACCGTACGCCACGTCATTGTGGTACTTTTACATCTTGAAGTTCGTCGTTCTTACCCTTCTATAATTTCCTCGTTCAATTCCTCCAATCCCTTCTGCACCTCGGTCACGTCGACATTTTTCCTCCAAGCCTTTTTCCCCTTTCGAGAGGGCTGTTTGAACTGGCTAGGCGCATCGTACGAATCTGAGCTCAACGGTTTTATGACAGGCATTTTGGTCGACTTTGCGCAATGAAGAAACGCGATATGAAAAAAATCGACGGCGAAGTGTGCAGAGCCAGTCTGGGCCTTCTAATGGCTGGCCAGCCTGGTGTTGAACTTTTGATTTTTTTATGGGGCTGCGATAGCCCCTCCGCGCACAGTGTTATCGAGTGCCGCTGACCGACTTATTGGCACGGCCACCCACCCCGGCTTCTTACATACCTAAGGTCCAGGGAACTGGCACCCCAGCCCAGGCAGCAACTTACAGTGCTTTTTCAGCAGCCCACAGGTGATCTCCCCTGGCATGGAGCGCTGTGGTACCACCCGGCACGTGCAGTTTCCACGGCGGCCTGGTCGCAAACGCCGAGTGTCCTTCCAGGCCCAGACTTCGGGCTGCTCTTACCGATTCAGTGCAGGAGTACCAGACGAACCAGCAATTGGGGTTTACCTCCGTTCTCTCCGCAATCAACTCCGCCACAGTCAGCTTTGACCTGCATCGTGTAATTTTAGTTGGTCTGGCGATATTATTCTTACATCCGCCCTCTTTCCCTCGCCTGCACGACAGTTCGAGGACCAAGCGACTCCCTGCCAGTGGCGCATCCTGTCCAACTCCTCTCGTCCAGTTGAATCAGGCACCCGATTTCCAACATGGCGCAGGCGGGCGGCTCCTACAACAACCCCCTGAAGAAGTTCAAGTGCGTTACGCCAATTCTGCCATTGTGTATCATCCGCTAATTGTCCCAGGCTGGTGTTTCTCGGCGAACAGAGCGGTAAGCTGGCATGCGCTTGATTGGTGCGGTGAGAGGGGTTCTCCGGCGACTAACGCGGCAGGCGACAGTCGGCAAGACGGCTCTGATTACGAGATTCATGTATGACTGCTTCGACAACATGTACCAGGCTACTGTCGGTATCGACTTCTTCTCCAAGGTGAGACGCGGCCGCGCTACAGCAATCATCCTCCCCAGACCGATTATTGACAAACCGCGTGGCTAGACAATGTATCTTGAGGACAGAACCGTACGACTGCAGCTTTGGGACACGGCCGGCCAAGAACGATTCCGAAGCTTGATTCCATCCTACATTCGTGATTCCAGTGTTGCCGTCGTTGTCTACGACGTGTCCAGTAAGGGGACTAGCGCAACTTTAAGGAACTGTCAAGTGCTGACTCTATATTCAATAGACGCGAAATCGTTCCAAAATACGAAGAAGTGGATTGACGATGTGCGAGCCGAGCGAGGCAACGATGTCATCATTGTCCTAGTGGGCAACAAGACGGACCTGAACGACAAGCGCGAGGTCACGACGCAACAAGGCGAAGACGAGGCCAAGAAGAATAACTTGATGTTTGTTGAAACGAGTGCCAAGCTGGGCCACAACGTCAAGAACTTATTCAAGAGGATAGCGCAAGCCCTTCCTGGAATGGAGGGCACAGACGCCGCTGCTCAAGCCTCAAGCCAAAGTATGTACCCCACGTGTCTCTCTATATAAGGCTTTCTAACGGTATGGGCAGTAATCGATGTCAAGACCAACACTGCTCAGCAGGCTCAGGAGGGCTGCTCGTGCTAAACGCTGTGGAGAACCAGAAACTATGTTGGCCTGAGTTTATGACCCGTTTTGATGGTGCAGCGACTAAACCCGGCCGCCCGCGAGGGTAGATGTCGTGCACGGCTGGTACATCGGAGCATAGAGCTGGTTTACTAGTCGCAAGAAAAAGTACGAGCCTATGATCTATTATACATATAACCTAATACAATTTTGGCATACGCGTATGATATACCAGTGGCGGAAGACATAATCTTATTCCTTTTTCATTGTCTGTCGCCCATCATGGTTGCGCAAATGGGATGTTTCGCAATTGTAGAGATGATCACGCCAGGTGAAATGTGTGGATGATGCCATGGAGAACAAGACGATGAACACAAAGAGGAGGGAAGAAAAGAATTACCGGATGAATGCAATTTGGGCCGTCCAATCAACAGTCGAGTCCAGGTGTGAAAGGAGAATTTGGAAACGGAGACGGTACATATGTTCCGTGGTAACCAGCTGCATACTAAGGTAAGTAATAAGTGGTTGATAAACCCAAAGCTCAGTAGTTGAATGGGTCCATTGCCCCCAACAGAAGCAGCCAGCCGCCGAAGGGACGTTATTCAAGTCGTCATAAGTAAGGTACCTACCTATCTAATTCACCTGATCGGGCACGTGATTCCTTGCGGTGGCACTTTGATCTCGGCAGCTACGGACCAAGTGGGCCTAATTTGATGTCAGATCCCATGCAGCAGTCCCGACGCTTGACTAGGTTCTACTTTTTATACTCCTGGCACAACCTCCCCTTCGACTTGATCTTAGAAGGAATTGTCGAAAGCTTTTCTCGCCAATATGTCCAAATTTACGCGGCTATATCTGCGCGTGCCGCAACCCACGGTACGTTTCCTCTTCCCGATACCCCCGCTCCCTCAGTGGCGAAATTACCTACGAGACGCTCGAGAACCGTTGAACGTTGGGAAGGCTGGTCATGAGGGCGCCGGAACGCTGGAGCGTGCTGTTTGCTAACCATTCTCTCTTTGCGGACAGACACTATTCGGCTGCATCAGCCTGCAGACTGGGACAGAACTCATCTCGCTCGCGCTTGTGTTCAACAAGGTGACGGGGGTATACGGGCTGCTGGCGATCCTGACTGGGTACCAGCTGTCGCTATTGCAGCTTTCTACATACGTGTACTCGATTGGGGTACTAGGCTTGCTCATCTTCCTGATCCCACATATCCGACGACAGAGCCCATTTGAGTGCCTTGCGCTGGCATGGGTGTACATCCTGGACGCGTGCATCAACGCGGCGTACACGGCGGCTTTTGGGCTGGACTGGTACTTCCACAGCACGGCGACCGATTCGGAAACGCGGCCGTCGGGCCTGACAAGCACGGTGATGGAGAGCATCGAGGGTCTGAAAAAGGAGAGCGCGATCCACGGCAAGGTGGTGCCACAGGAGACTGCTATGAGTATGATCTTCATTGTGGCGGTGACGCTGATTCGCGTCTACTTTAGCCTGGTGGTTATGGCGTACGCGAGGCAGGCGCTTCAAAAGTACATGCAGCTCATGATCATGGAGGGCCCGGGGGTGGACGACTACGACGGGCCATTTGCGTTGGATCTACCGGACGGGGAGGGCCGGCGCGGCCGGCTGGGCCGAGTGATGGTCTCTTTTGGCCGCACCTACTGGCTCGGCCACCTCGAGGACAACGGCTGGTCCGGCAACACCAGCAACAGGCAGCGCAAGGCCAACGAGCCAGGCACCCTTGCCGGTGAGGTGTAGATTCTGGCTGTGGAAGGATTTCTTGTGCGGACCGGATGGAGCTTACAGTGCCAGTCACCTGTGGGTGATAAGGCAGCGAAATAGTTGCCATGAAAGATTGCGATGTACCATACGAGATTTCTCGATTTTGCAGCATGCGGTCGGGGTTTTTGTTTTCTCGATACTGCGGCATGCCGCGGGCGATTATGAGATCATAGCTGAGTGTTTGACCGCATCTGGGTCGACAAGCATATGTATATGATGGTGGCGTATTTGTTTTGTCAGAAGTGGCACATTGCTTGGTATACCGGAGGCGTATACATTCATGTCGTATTTTCGGTTCATTTTTGGCGGTCGCATGCGACAAGGAACAACACTAGATAATGTATTCAATTCATCATGAAAGACAAGAAGATGGCTACTGAAACTATTGAGTATCTAAATCTAACCTCAAGAGATGAGTCGATGGGTTGTTTCGATGCATTCCAGCCAAGTAGCTAGGTGTAACCAGGGTTAGATGACGCCATTGTGACCCTCGGGCTCACCATCCGGGGGAAAAGCGCTCAGAGGGGGAAATGGCGGACAGAACTGGCCGTGGTCTATGGATTTTGGGGGCTGCGGTGGGGCATGGCGGCGTTCGGAGAGAGATTGGCATTCAAATTTTGGTGATGGGCTGAGGGCTGGTTCCCTCGGTTCGTCGGTGGTTGAGGCCATGTCGGAAGGTCGGGGGTGGTTGCGTATGTGGGCGAATTCGGGACAGAGGCGGGATGGAAGATGTGGTAATGGGAATGACTCTATAAGCCTATTGTGGGGGTCCTACTGCTGAAACGCCATGCTTTTACTTTGCTTTATTTTTTAATCTTTGGAGATTGATAGGAATTTTGTGTATAACTACTAGAGAGGACAAGCAGGTGATCTGGTTGAGGGTATTTTTAGGTTGACGAATAGCAGTGGGCCATTTGTAATCCAAAAGCGGCAATGCAGATTGATGGGGAAGACGGGGGGACGTATACTTGGTTGCGGTAACGCAATAATGGCTACAGAAAAAGCAGGAAAGCAATTCTAATAGTAACGACTCGTAAAAACAGATGACCGGACCGATACATGTCCGTGTCGTGCGATGCGTCGTGACTTGATGCAAAGCACGAACATTGCACTAGGCAATCACGCAATTGAGAGAAAACGGGCTGACCTGCGGGGAATTTGCATTTATCTGCAGCCTACTGGGCGGGAGGGGAGTTGGTGGTTCCACATGCGGTGCAGAGGATGCTTAATAAGGCGGCTGCGACTGAGAGCCATGAATTGAAAGCGCTGTGGGGTGCTCAGATGAGCGTAAATGGCGAGGGAGAGGGGCATCTGTAGGCGGTTTCGGCGCTGAAATGGAGGCGATTCAGTGGATGTTTGCTGAGCCCGTTGTGGAGGACTCCAAGACCAAGATGGGAAAGTAAAGATGCTAACCAGACGCCTCCATCAAAGCCCGCCATGTGCCAGCCGTCCGTTCCAGAAACTTTGATTTCCATTACCGGTCCCCTGTTTTTCTCCCTCTCTCTTCTTTTCCTTCCCTTCTTCTCTTCACCCTCAACTTTGACTTTCTTATTCTTTATTTCTCCCCGCGTTTGCCGTGTTGTTGCTGAGGGAAGCTGCACTGCAAACCATGGAGGCTGCCCAGCACAAGGTGCGCACGCCCCAAGAGGCTGGTACGTACCTATTCTCTCCCTCGCTCTGAGCCGACAACAAAACAACCACCACCCTCCTGCTAACAAACGCCCTCAGTCGCCAGAATCGCATACCTCGCCTCCGACGTCGTCGTCTCTGTCCAACCATCTCTCGCCACCGACTCGGAATTCTCCTCTCATCTCAAGCGATATGCTGCCCGCAAGGACCGCAGCCTCGTCGCTGCCACCGCTGCCGCTGTCCCGCATGTAAGTCCTATCCTCTGCATCGTTTTGCCCACCACCACACTTTTTTCTACCCACGACGACCCGAAGCACGTCACCCGATGGCCCGGCCAACCACCCAATTCGCCCTCACGTACCTCAATTACTACAACAATCATACTCGGAATCATCGCTGACCCCTCTAGATCCTCTCTGTTCGCCACAATGCTGACCCTCTGCTCTCCGTCTTCACACCGATCCGCTCCGGGAAGCTCGTCTCCGTCACCACACCCTCCTCCGTCCTCTTGCCTGCCGTCTCTCACCTCTACAAGCTGGCCAATTATCCCGTAGTCCTCCACGTCGCCCTTCAGCCCCGCAACTTTGCCGACTACTCTGTCATCACCGCCATCCGCAATACTGGGTGGACTTTTGTCCAGTCCGAGACTCTCCAAGAGGCCCAGGACATGGCCGTCACCGCCCACGCTCTAGCCGTGCGCACTGGCAAGGGCGTCATCCACTTCTTTGCCCCAGAAACGTCCGCCAAGGACGAGCCCGTTTCCGTTGAGGACCCCGCCGTCGTTGGCAACATCATTGATCTCGATAGCGTCCGCCGCTTCCAGTCCGGCTCTATCGCTGCCACCGGCTTATACGCCGACGACGGTCACGTCGCGGTCTCCTCCGACCACCCAGAGGTCGCCGCTCCCGACGGCGCCACCAACCTGCGCCCGCCTCCGAGCGCCGTCGCCTCCAAGCTGACGTCGGCCGGTACTTCGGTCAAGTCTAGCCAGGCTAGTGAGACTGGCACTCCCGGCGCGCCCTCCTCCGTCGCCACCACGGTCGAGTCGGCCCCACCACCCGTCACCTCGGAGGATATTTACACATGCGCAACTCGCATCTGGGCTAGCCTTCACTCCGCTGTCGGCCGTCAGTATAACGCTTTTGAATACACCGGTCCGAACAATGCGCAAAACTGCCTCTTCATCTTTGGCTCCGATACCGGCACTTTTGCCCAGGTTATCGACGATGCTAAGCCGGACGAGATCTTTGCCAACACCGGCATTGTCACTCCTCGCCTCTACCGACCCTGGCTCGGCTCCAAGCTGGTTGACGCTCTCCCCAAGTCCATCAAGCGCATCGCGGTCCTCGAGCAGATTCACCGTAAGACCACAAAATGGGGCCCTCTGCTGATTGACGTCGTCTCCTCCATCAAGAGCGGCCCTGGTGGCGTCGAGACCATTGTTGGCCACCAGCTCGGCTACATTGCTGCCGAGGCCGTCGATCAGGCTCTTCGTGGCATTCTCCAGAACCTCACCTCCGAGGTCCCTCTCCAGAACCTCGAGGTTGGCGTCCGTGACGCTCCCGCTGAGCGCAGCGACTATGTCCTCGCCATGCCTACCCTCGAGACCGCTTACAACAAGATCCTGGACCAGCTCTTCGGCAAACGCACCTACATTGCCAATGCCCTCCGTTCACAAAACACCGGCATTTCTTCCACTGTTTCTGCCACGCCCGAGTTTGGCTTCGGTTCACTCATTGCCCGAAAGGACCTGCGCAAAGACTTTGTTAGCGAAGTCAAGGAAGCCGCCAAGAGCAACGCCTTCATCACGGACGGCCCCAAGAACTGGCTCGCCAAGTGGGCTGTTGCTTCAGACGACCTATTCAAGTCTACTGAGATTGCTGACGACGTTATCTCTCGCCTCCAGACCGACGGCTCGCCCATCGCCCAGAAACTCCTCAAGAAGCAAGGCCTCTTCCGCAAGGAGTCCCTTTGGCTCGTAGGCTCGGATGCCTGGTCCTACGACCTTGGCAACTCTGGTGTGCACCATGTCCTCGCCTCTGGTGAGAACGTCAACATGCTCATCATCGACTCTACTCCCTACTCCGAAAAGTCCAATGCCGACGCCAACCGCAGAAAGAAGGACATCGGTCTATACGCCATGAACTTTGGCAACGTCTACGTCGCTTCGACTGCTGTCTACAGCTCTTACACCCAGGTCCTCCAGGCCATGCTCGAGGCTGACAAGTTTGACGGTCCCTCCGTTGTTCTAGCGTACTTGCCCTACTTTGGCGAGTCTGACTCCCCCCTTACCGTCCTACAGGAGACTAAGAAGGCTGTCGACGCCGGATACTGGCCTCTGTATCGATGGAACCCTGAAAACGAGAAGAAGGGCGAGCCCAACTTCTCTCTCGACTCGGAGCTCATTAAGAAGGAGCTCAAGACCTTCCTAGCTCGCGATAACCAGCTCACGCAGCTCATGAACAAGGAGCCCCAATTTGCCGCCAGTCTGGCCCAGGACTTCGGTACCGAGGTGCGTGCTCAGCAGAAGCGTAAGGCCAAGGACGCCTACAACCAGCTCCTTGAGGGTCTTCTGGGAGCTCCCCTTACCATTCTCTACGCCTCTGACAATGGCAACGCCACCTCTTTGGCTAAGAGACTTGGTAACAGAGGCCGTGCTCGCGGTCTAAAGACCACTGTTTTGGCCATGGAGGACTATCCGCTCGAGGATCTTCCCACCGAGGAGAACATCGTCTTCCTAACCTCCACTGCTGGTCAAGGAGAGTTCCCTCAAAACGGTCTCGCTTTCTGGGAGGCTGTCAAGGACAACACCAATCTCGATCTTGCCACCGTCAACTACTCCATTTTTGGTCTCGGTGATAGCCACTACTGGCCCCGCAAGGAGGACAAAATTTATTACAATAAGCCCGCGAAGGACCTGGACCGTGTTTTGACGAATCTTGGTGGCAAGCGCCTGGCTGCTATCGGCCTCGGTGACGACCAGGACCCTGATGCCTACCATACGGGCTATGCTGAGTGGGAGCCCAAGATTTGGCAGGCTCTCGGCGTTGACAACGTCGATGGGCTCCCTGATGAGCCCCCGCCTATCACCAACGAGGACATTAAGCTGGCCTCTAACTTCCTCCGCGGTACCATCCTCGAGGGACTCGCAGATCCTTCTACTGGCGCCATCTCTGCTGCTGACCAGCAACTCACCAAATTCCACGGTACTTACATGCAGGATGACCGTGATGTTCGTGATGAAAGAAAGGCCCAGGGTCTCGAGCCCGCCTACTCTTTCATGATTCGATGCCGTTTGCCTGGTGGTGTTTCTACCCCCAAGCAGTGGGTTCAAATGGATGACATTGCCAACGAACTTGGCAACGAGACGATGAAGCTCACCACTCGCCAGACCTTCCAGTTCCACGGCGTCGTCAAGGGCAAGCTTAAGCCTGCCATGCAGGCCATCAACCGTGCTCTGATGACTACCATTGCCGCTTGCGGTGACGTGAACCGCAACGTCATGTGCAGCTCCCTACCCACGCAGTCCAAGTACCACCGTCAAGTCTTTGCCTGCTCTCAGAAGATCAGCGACCACCTGCTACCCTCAACCAACGCCTACCACGAGATTTGGTTGACGGATGACGATAACAAGAAGACACAGGTCGCGGGCGAAGCTGTCCAGGACTTTGAGCCCTTGTACGGACCTACCTACTTGCCCCGAAAGTTTAAGATTACCATTGCTATCCCTCCCCACAACGACACCGACGTCTACGCGCACGATATTGGTCTGATTGCCATCAAGGGTGAGGACGGTAACCTGATTGGCTTCAACGTGCTAGCTGGTGGTGGCATGGGCGCCACGCACAACAACAAGAAGACTTATCCCCAGGTTGGCCGTATGTTTGGCTACTGCAAGACTGAGGATGTGCACATTGCCTGCGAGAAGATAATGCTCGTTCAGCGTGACCACGGTGACCGCAAGAACCGCAAGCACGCCCGCCTCAAGTACACTATTGATGATATGGGCGTCGACGTTTTCCGCAGTAAGGTTGAGGAGCTCTGGGGCAAGAAATTCGAAGCTGAGCGGCCGTTCGAATTCAAGTCCAACGTCGACACCTTTGGTTGGGTCAAGGACGAGACGGGCCTGAACCACTTTACCTTCTTCATCGAGAACGGACGTATTGAGGATACACCCGAGTTCCAGATGAAGACAGGTCTGCGCGAGATTGCCAAGGTCCACAAGGGCGAGTTCCGCCTCACTGGCAACCAGCATCTCATCCTCAGCAATGTCGCAGACGAGGACCTCGACACCCTCAAAGCACTGATGAAGAATTACAAGCTCGACAACGTCCAGTTCTCGGGCCTGCGACTGAGCTCCTCGGCATGCGTTGCGTTCCCGACCTGTGGCCTGGCTATGGCCGAGTCGGAACGGTACCTTCCAGTGCTGATCACCAAGCTCGAGTCGTGCCTCGAGGAGGCTGGGCTCCGCCGCGACTCCATCGTCATGCGCATGACGGGCTGCCCCAACGGCTGTGCGCGCCCCTGGCTCGCCGAGGTCGCCTTCGTCGGCAAGGCCTACGGCGCGTACAACATGTACCTCGGCGGCGGCTACCACGGTCAGCGCCTCAACAAGCTCTATCGCTCCAGCATCAAGGAGGACGAGATTCTCGCCGTCATGCGGCCTCTCTTGAAGCGCTACGCCGCCGAGCGCGAGGACGCCGAGCGGTTCGGCGACTTTTGCATCCGCGTCGGCGTCATCAAGGCGACGACTGATGGTCAAAACTTTCACGAGGGCGTGGCCGAGGAGGATGAGGAGGATGAGTAGCTGTTTTTTGCGGATTTTTGAATACAAGCGCATGCTTACCATGGTAATGACGCCTCACATGATTTGGTTATTTCGGTTGTTTATATATAGAGATTGAGATTTTGAAAAAGAATGACTGTACTGTCGGGCGAATGTACGTATACATGATAGGGCCTTCTCCTAGTTCATATCCTTGTTCTACGTGGTGTTTATTATTAGTAAGAAAAGCAAATCGATAATGAATAAAAAAAGCTTCAAAATCGCCATCAACCTCTCATGCGAATCAGTCGAAAAGAATTTAATAACGCAGTATTTACACTTCATTGAAAATCCCATTTCCTACATTAAAAACTTCCTGAGATCTCCTGTGCATCATGACTCCTCCTCATCTTCATGAGGCTTTTCGTAATCCAACATGTACAGCATACGCAACGCAAAGAAAATCAAGATACTAATGAGCAAAAAGTCTCAAAAACACCAACCCTGAAATCACACAAACAAGTCCTTCAAAGCATGGTCGGCGACTGATGCAGAAAATGCAAACAAAAAGATCCACCCATGAAACACTACAGGCAGCGGTACAACGCTGCTGGAAGTTCTAGCATCAACGCTTCAGGCTACTACCAACGCTGCTGGCGGCCTCGCTCATCTTCTCGCCCCAGCCACCCATCCACTTGGGCGCTTTGAGGCTCATTCGTATGCGGCCCTCGACAATGGTGTTGACGAGGTTGATAATGGCAAAGGTGGTGGAGCCGAGGGCGCGGAAAACGGCGAGGGCGGCAACGCTCCAAAGAATGAAGCGCAGGTAGAAGTTGTCGCCGATGCCCTTGTTGCTGTAAATCTCGGACACGGCCATGGCAAGGATGCCGTTGGCCACCATCCATGTGACGACCATGTAGGTACGGACGCTCTTGTAGTAGTCTTCCTGGAGCTGCGACTCGCTGATGCCGGCCTTGGGGACGGCGACACGGTCGCGGAGGTTGCGGAGCGCCTCGTCATAGCCGCTATCAATGTCCAGCTGCTCGCTGGGCATCTCCAGCTCGACCGTCTGGCCCTTACCGACGGCACCACCGAGATCCGTTTTGATGACGTTGTCGCCCTTGGTACCCCAGGTGATGTCGTGAGTATTGCAAAAGGCGTACACCTGCAGTGTGCAAATGTAGCTAGGCAGAAGCATGAAATATTGAAGCGACGAGGTAATCATGTGCCAGGGGTCAAGGTACACCAGTGACATGATTATGTACAGACCAACAGTAGAGGTGAGCGACACGATCAAATTAGTAAAGACATTGTTGCCAATGCTGAACTTGTGCAGGTTGGTCTTATCCGTCAGCTGTCGTACCACGATGTAGATAACTGCAAACGTGGTGTATGCCATGATAATAGCGTAGATGACCATGCTGGCCAGGTACATCTTCTTTGCGCCCTGGGGTCGATTACCCAGGGACAAGATGAATTGTGTTGCAATCAGCAAAACGCAGGTGTACCGTAAGATAATGAAGATGACTGTCCCTATGTTGTGGCCAAATGGGTCAACGGTTTTGTCAGTTAAACCTCCGGCAACGAAGAAAAAGGTCAGGTAAAAGTTGGCGAGAGAGAAGTAGGTAAATAGAAGCTGGCAGGCCTGATAGACGAATTCCATGTAGAGAAGAATTTTGCGCGCAAGGGTGTGATCTGTCGTAATAATCTGTCTGAAGTTGACGAGGGAGTACACGGCGGCGAAAAATGCACCGTTAAGCCATCGGCGACGTTGCGAGATGAATTCAGGAACGGCATCTGTGCTAGATTAGTAAAGAGATCTTGATTTCAATATTTTGCAGCGTACCTGGAACATCGGTTTCACCAGTGCAGCCCTTGACATATTTCAAAACCCAACGCTCGCCTCGCTTGGCAACCAACTCCCAGCAGAGAATACGATCTTCGGCAAGATACATGTTGGCAGTAAACACATCCGCATGCTGTCCATGAAGGGTCTCGCCCTTGAAGTATTGGCTAAGGGGCCCGTGTCCGTGCTCGTCATTCTGCAGGGCGTGGTATCGGTAGGCACTGAGCGCGCCAGGAAGCACAGTAATGTAGCCGAAAACAGATTCGAGGGGTTTGTCGAGAATGTTGGACATCTTGTACTCAAAATTTTGAGAAGCCACAAGAGGGTTGAGAAGACTGGAGCCGTATTTACCCTTCATGGCCTTGATCTCACCACAGGCGCCGGCCACGTTAGAGTCGGTGTCGAAGGCCTTCCAAAGATGATATAGCGAATTGCCACCAGGTCGGGTACCAACATCAAGAAGGATGCAAATATTCGGATTAAGTGCACGGCCGAATGCGTTGAAGAACCACCTGTGCGAGTTGAGCTTGCCACGGTTCTTCTCCTTGAGACAGAAAATCATCTGGCATGGGACGATGCCCTTCTCGGCACCCTTGAACTTGAGATCCGAGTCAAGGGAGACTTGGGTTGTGTATTCGTACACATGTGCTTGAACAGCGCGGTTGTTGACAAAGTTCTTGGCGATACCGTGCTGGAAGACACCCATTGCGGCAAGGGCATCAAGTGTACGCGGGTGAATCTTGGGTCGACCATCGCAAATGACGCAAACCACAATCTTATGCCAGCCAGTCTCGCCCCAGGTTCGGGAACGAGAACGCGAACAAAAGTGAGAGATATTCTTCATGACGGCGTGCATTGTACGTGTGAAGCAAATCTCGTCTTCGTTGTACATGGTGATGCAAATGAACAGTTCCGTCTCGCGCGTCGTTCGGCCAATTGACTGTCTGAGCTTGTATCCTCTCTCAACAAAGTCATCCGGGTCACAAGTGACGGCGGTATATCTCATATGGGTAAATTCAACCTCGTCACGGCGCGGCAGAAAACTGTAGAGAATCGTGGGGATTTTGCACTCAAGAACCAGTTCACCGTTGATGAGCTGGACTTCCTTTCGCGACATCTGAGGGGCGCGTACACCTCGTCGCTCTTGGGCGCCATCAGGTGCAGGTCCATAGCGCTCGACTTTTTCATAGAACTCTTCACTCTCTTCGTTGAGAGTATCCTGAGACTCCGAGTGAAACGAGTCACGCTTGGTTGGCAGAGGCCGCGACTCGCTGAGATCAGAGCCTGGGCCGAAGACATCGTCGTCGCCCTCGAGAGGAATATTGACAGTGGCATCGTCTGCAAAAGCCTGTGACTCGCGAGAGGGATTGGAGAAGAGAGGTGCGGGAGGAAGTGGGCGTCTAGGACTACCGCCATATCTCGAGGACGGCGTGCCTGGTCGTGGGCTACCATTTAATTCTGAAGGCTCGAAGGAGAGATTAGTCGGTGGAGGGCGGGAAAACTCGGAGACTCTGGAAGAGGGAGTCCATGGTCTCTGGGGTGAGCCGCCATCTCTATTCGCAAAGGGCACGTATGTCGAGTCTGGGGGAGGCATGGCTCGCGTGTCGTCTCTGATGGAGCTTGCCCGAGAGGGGGACGACGTGACGCTGGGCTGATATGGTTGATATGGTTTCCGAGTCGAGGCTTCGCTGAAGGTACTAGAATCAATATAGAGTGAGCGCCAGTTCGCAGCTGATGAAGAATTGGGTAGTGGCTCTACGGTGTAACTGTTTGTGGTCGGGGAAGCTGGTCGTCGCTCGCTCTCCGCTCGCTGGAGCTTTGACGGCAACCTGGTAACTGACGATCCTTTGATATTCGGTGAAGCATTTGACGGAGGTGTTGCGTCACTTCCGGCTCGCTGAAGCTGGAAGCGTTGGCTTGGCCCATCCGGCAGCTTCGGGAGAGCGTGCGGCAGCTGTGAAATGGGCAGTCTTGTATTGTGTTTGGGAGGTTGATTATCATGCAGCTTTGCAACTCTTGGTGTGACGGAAATCTTGGAAAAGGAGGGGATGCGGGTGTTGTAATGTGATTGTAGAAATGGCTGGATTGCGAGAGTTGGGAATCGAGCATCTTGAGGTTGACGTTGGAGGGAATTGGACGGAACTGTGACTGCTTTCTGCCTCGTTGCCGGCCAAAACTGCAACGGGCAACGCGGCACTTGTAATGAAGGTTGAATTGAGCGGTTCTTGGGTACGTACGGTAGGGGCTCGTCATCAATGGGAGATTCCACCGAGGTCAATAGTCTCACGGCTGCTGAGTTGGTGCCGCTGGGAGTATCATGGCCGTCGTCGTAAGTGTGCAGACTGTAGTCAGGAGGCCTGGAAGGGGTATTTGGACGATCCATGGTGTTGACTGAACAGGAGCTTGTTGAGCTCGTTGTGTCTGGAATGCTGCTGCGGCTCGACCAAGACCGGTGGGTGGTGGAGGGGCCGTGGAATGTGCAAACGGTGGTAAGATTGGAGGATCAACGAGAAACGCAGCGAGAACCAGTCTCGCGGGCGAGAAGTGGTAAAATCAAAATGAATTATCATGTAAACAGCAAGATTGGAGCTTGCAAGCGACGAGGTGAGAGTTGGAAGTAAAAGTAGTTACATGCAGACTTGCGCTCCCAAGCACTGCCTGTTTGCTTCATCTCTGTTTGGTTTGCGCCAGCCGACAGCGAGGTGGGGCCGTTGCGGTTGACCGGGCAACAAGCGCTAGGACACGCGCAAACGCCAAGGCTCAAGACGTCAAGGACTCATCAGAAGACCGGTTTCAAGCTAATCCGAACGCTCCGATGGAGTTTTTCGGATAGGACAATAGAATTGGCGCCGTTGAGCTTATCCGCCGGTCATTGTGGCCATTGTTTGCAGTGTCTGGGTTCGCTGGTGATAGCTGACTAGGTAACCACCCTAGGGTAAGTTATGGTGCTTCGACTTTGGAGCATGGCTGTAGAGCAAGCAACAGAAACGGGTTTTGTTCTGAGAATATGACGACAATGCCTGGGTTTGCTGAGTATTTTGATTTAATCTTTTTTTCTTTTTCTTGCTAGGTACTATGTGGGTGGCCTCTTTCCTACGAAACTGCTATTTTCCCTAATTAGAGTCACTGGTCTGGCAAACGGCCCAACAGCATCAGACGGCTTTCACATTATGTGCACATCTCAACCTACAATCACCATAGAAAAATCTCTATCGACTCCATATGAGCCCCCGCAAAACCATTGGCGTTTTTTCCAATGACTGCACCGTCTAACTAGCCATCACGCAACACCTCCCAAATTTTGTCGGTCCGGCATCAACTACCTAGCTCCGCCGGCGGAGACGATCGTGGGGCAGCCTGGTCGAGCTAATAATACCCCAGCTAGTCTTTAGGTTTTGTCCTCCGCCTATTTACCTATTGCCAGAACTGTTACCTGGAGTACTTTGAGCGATAAAACTTCTCGAAGCGCACCTTCTCTTCGATAATGTGCCCTCCCATTCAACATTCGCATCCGGCTCGCCGCGTCTCGCCCGACTTCCACCATGTACTGGCTACAGCCTATCTCGCTGGCTGGCACCTTGATCCTGGCTAATACTTGTATGGCTGCCAATACTACATCACCTTCTGGAAGCTCCTCCATCTTGACATACGTCGATCCGAATGTGCCTACTGGAGTGCCAATTGCGGGAGACTATGACGGCCGTTATCGCCCACAGATTCACTTCTCTCCTCCCAAGCACTTTATGAATGATCCCAATGGCATGTTCAGAGATGATCAAGGTACGTGGCATCTATACTATCAGTACAATCCTACTGGAGTCGTTGCTGGAAATCAGCATTGGGGCCATGCCACCTCCAAGGACCTTTATCACTGGGTAAACCAGCCCATTGCCCTGTTTCCTCCAAAGAAGAACCAGTACATCTTTTCTGGCAGTGCCATCACAGATCCGAACAACACCTCGGGATTTTTTCCCAGCCAAGGGAATGGCATCGTTGCTATTTATGTAAGTTTTAACGAGCAGCAGCATGTATGTTGATCGCGGCCTCTAATATTAGCAGACTCTCGCCGAGTATGATGAGGACGGAGCCCCTGGACCGCAAACCCAGGCCATTGCATACTCGCACGACGGAGGATACACATTCACGCCATACCATGAAAACCCCGTCATACCAAGCAACTCTTCCCAGTTTCGCGATCCCAAAGTCATCTGGTACAAGGACCACTGGGTGATGGTCGTGGCTTATGCCCAGGAATTCGAGATTGGCATCTTCACCTCTCCCAACCTCAAGGAATGGAAGCACGCGAGCAATTTTTCCCACACCGGCCTCTTGACGCTACAGTGGGAATGCCCCAATCTAGTGCCAATACCCTACCTGGACGCGGACGGCACGAAGCAGGACGACATGTGGCTGCTCGCCATCAGCGTCAACCCCGGCGCGCCGCTCGGCGGCTCCACCACTCAGTACTATCCCGGACAATTCAACGGCACGCACTTTGACGCCGTGGACAATGCCGCCCGGATCGCGGACTTCGGGAAGGACAACTACGCGGGGCAGTTCTTCTACGGTACCGCGGAAGATGAGCCCCCGATCTACCTGGGCTGGGCGTCGAACTGGCAGTACACGCAAGTCGTGCCTACAGGCGAGGAAGGCTGGCGCAGCGCCATGACGGTGCCGCGCCGCTCCTGGTTGACCAAGGCGAAACGAATCGGCTGGAAGCTTGTGACTGAGCCGTACGACCTGGCACCCGTCATGGGCCCGCAACTGGCCAGCAACAACAGCCTAGTCAACGGCAGCCTCACCGTCGACTTTGCCAACGTCGCTTCCAATGCGCTCTACTGGGAGGCCAACATCACAGGACTCCCCCCGACCGGCATCGCCGAGTCGGCGACGCTTAACTTTGCTTTCCTGGCACCCCAGACGGGCGAGTCCGTGCGCGGCGGCTACTACCTCGGCGGGGACACGCCCTTCTTCATCGACCGCGGCGGCGCCCGGGGCTTCGACAATGTCTTCTTCACCGACAAGTTCTCGACCAACAGCCTGATTGACAGCGGCTCGTGGCGCATGAGCGGCATCGTCGACCGCTCCATCCTTGAGGTGTTCCTCGACGGTGGGGTCGAGAGCGCGACGGTCAACTACTTCTCGACGCAGCCGCTGACGCTGATGGTGCTGGGCACGGCGGACATGCCCGACGGCACCGACGTCAGCATCGCCGTCTACGCGCTGGAGAGTGCGTGGGCGAGGATGGCGGACGGAGGGGACGGGTTGGTGCATGGGAACCAAACGAGAAACGGCACGGCGAGTGAGAGTGAAACTCGGCTACTCGGTGTCACTTTCTGAAAGACTGGACGATGGATTTTGTACATTAAGACGACGGCATGCGCTTGCTGACGGGTCTCTAGCATGATACATACATACTTTCCCGCTTTATGAAAACGCACAGATTCACTCTTGTTTGCCGGGGCGCGGATTGTTCTTGGTATATGACATCAGCATCTACCTCGGTCGTAGGCAATAGCACCAGTAAAAGACGTCTGGATCCGTTTCCCTCGCCTTTGGCGTGGGGACCTTGGCGAGGACCTCGACGTCGAACGGCAGCCCACTCAGCCGGAACCTATCCGCGGAGAAGCTCAGCGCTATCCACGCGCCGTCCGGCGCGATGCAGCCGCGCACGCTGTCGCACATCCTCCGCAGCGCCTCGTCGCCGCCGCACGCCACCGCGTCAGAGGTGCTCTTGTCCAAGACCAGCCGGAAGCCGCCGGCGGCGGCGCCGGCCAGGTCCCGGGTCGCGTCCGCCACGGTGTACTGCATGCGCACGTCGCCAAAGGCGCGGCGCTCGAGCTCGCGGCCGCGGTCCGCGGCCAGCGGCTCGTAGTCGACGTTGGTGACGTCGAGGAAGCCGCGCCGCCGCAGGTGGTTGTGCAGGTCGCTGGTGCCGGCGCCGACGTGCAGGATGGGCGCGGACCGGGGGAGGGTGGCGAGGACGGGCCGGTCGATGAGCTGGAGGAAGTCGACGGACGAGAGGAGCCACTCAAAGGCCGTCTCGGAGCGGAAGCGGTAATGCCAGTAGGATTGCTGCTCAAAGTCTGCTGCCATTTTGCGGTTCTTTGCGCAGTATTTTTGGTGGTTTAAGAAGGGGCATTAGAGAGACGTGGGAAACTACTTGGTATTTCTGGGATTCCCCCCCAAAAAAAGCTTTTCCTCCGCGAATGTAAACATGAAGTAAGGCGTTACATCATTTTCTCCACATTAGTGTGGGTGAATAAATCGGGGAACTTCTAACTATAATAATTATACCAAAGGAATTAAACTTGTGACTATTTTCATATATTTTAGTTTCATCGTAATGTCGCTAGGTTTTGTTTTGAATAGCGGCAGTCGTGCCGCTGTTGGCTGTCTGAGGGTATTCGCAGAACCAATGAGCAAGTGGGCCACAGTCGGACTGAAGAAATCTGTATCTCATTGTGCGAGAATAAAGTGAAAAGGCTTTGATTTTCTTCTAATAATAATACGTGAAAGAATATGTCTATTATGCGATTATTTGTATTAGATCACGACACTACCTCAAACCTTCATGTCCTTCTCCGTCGAGGCGTTGTTTGTCGTGGGCAGGGTCAGCTTCGCCTTTTCACTCTGCACCACCTTTGCCCACGCATACACGATGCCGCTGACAAAGGCGATGAAGACAGCCGAGACGCTGCCCAGGGTGACGGGGGCGCCGAAGAAGATGAAGCCGGTGACGGCCATGGGTAGCTTGTTGAGCGCGCCGACCATGGAGTACGTCGTCGAGGAGGTGACGCGGATGCACCAGGCGGTCGTGTAGGAGATGAAGATGGTGCCGAGACCGGAGTAGATCATGCTGATGATGAGGACGGTCCGCGTCTCCGGCGGAAAGTTGCGAGTGACGTTTTCGCTTGACCAGTCCTCGAGGAACACGGACGCCAGAACGAGAACAGGGATGGAAAGCAAATTGTTGTAGAACATGGCTTTGCAGTTGGTCAGCGTACGGATTAGAGCATAACAAGTTGGATGTTGGCTTACTGTCGACGTCGCTAAAGTTAAACGCCTTCATGACTTTCCGCGAGCCGATCAGAAAGGCGGAGGTGCAGAAGACGTTGATACCCATCCATGTGTAGCCAGCTGTGAGCTGCGCCGTGGCAGCGGCCGTGTCGACAGAGTGCAGCCCGTTGATCGCCGCTTGGATGTCCGCCCAAGCAGCAATTACCGAACTCAGGACCATCAGGCCAAACGAGACCAGGATGAGGCGCGAGACCTTGGTGCCGAAGAAGACGTTTTCGCCATATGCAATGACAATGATGGTCAAGTTTTTAAAGATTGTGTACACCGGCACGCTGAGATACTGGAGCGACTTGGCGCCCGAGTAAATCATCCCGACCAGCAGGACGGACAGCGGAAACCCTGCACCGGGTTAGCATATCGGCGCATGCCATGCTCAGAGTTGCCTTTGGAAAAAAGGGACGTACATTTTCTGGCCTTGAGAGAGTCGTATGCCCCCAAGGTGGTGACCATGCCAAAGTGCTT
Organism: Cordyceps fumosorosea ARSEF 2679; assembly: GCF_001636725.1. Lineage (NCBI taxonomy): Eukaryota > Fungi > Ascomycota > Sordariomycetes > Hypocreales > Cordycipitaceae > Cordyceps > Cordyceps fumosorosea. The sequence goes on along the minus strand of NW_017387319.1, from coordinate 511,132 downwards.
GCCGATGAGAACGGCAATGAGGCAGACGACGGACTAAGCAATCGACATTTTTAGTCAACGAAGGACGCCTCGCGAGTCAATAACTGAGTTAGCCTACCTGGACAGTGAGGCAGAAGAATGTGAGGTTCCACGATCCTCCAGAAAAGATGTACTTGTTGACCGCGGTCATGCTGATGGAGGCGACGCAGTACGCCAAGATGGAGGCATTGGCGTCGCTGATCAGCCCTGCGGCGGCGGGCGGACTGTTGTTGACAGTCATGACGGTTCCTGTTTCCTGCTGGGGCAAATATATTGCACGATCGCCTGCGAAATGAATGCAGCTGTATCACGGAGTTGCAAAACACACTGCCAAGTTGTCTATCTCACAAGGCGACTCTACCGAGCAGCGTCCTGGGGAAGGGGAAAAGGAGTACTGCTTCCGGGGTGAGAAACAGAACTGCTCTCGCGACTTAAAATTTGATCCCATGCTGGCCGAAGACTAACTACTTGGTAGGTAAGGCTTGTGGAGAAGGATAAGAATAATAAGGGGGTGGTTTAACTCGCGTGCCACAAAACGGTCCAATCATGTCTTTGCCCCTTGTGAAAAGGGCTGAGAGAGGCAACTAACTATTATCCCTGTATGCCAGTTAAAAATAGAAGGGTCAGCTGTATGTATGTACATACGTACGGGTTGTTAATGGGCTAACTTAACTGTACCAAACTAGCATACTCACTGTAACGAATTACTTGATGAAGAATAACGCAGGTCGCCTTTTTCTAGTATTGATAAAACTTGTCTTTCTAAATAATATTCTAATATACAGGCAATTACTATGGGAATTTCTATCACTCAACCTCGCCGTACTCCTCATACTGCATTCGGAATACGTTCCATTTTTCCAGAAGCGCAGCATAGCCCATCTCTGCAGCGTACTCACGGTCGTGATCCAGCTCAGAGGCTAATTCCAAGTCCAGAAAGACAATCCTGCCATCAACGAGGTTAAAGTTGTCTAGCTTCCAGTCCTCATGTACGATATTCAGGTTGAGCATGGGGCGATATGCCGCGAGTAGCATGACCTTTATTTGACTCTCTGACGTCTCGACCAACGCCGACCTGTGATAGAGAGACACGCCGCCCACGTCCTCTGGCACGAGGGCGCGGGTGCCATGACAGTACGCCTCTCCGTAGCAGATCGGTATCTGCTTACCCTGAAGCGTTTTGAGCCTGCCATAAATGTCCAGCTCATTGTGAACTCGCTCTTCATCGTCTCAGGGGAAGTCGATATCGTGAGGGAGAGAGGGCAGCTTCAAAAGAAAACCAAGGCGATCCTATTCCCGTCATCAACGAAGAAGAAGAATCAGGAAATGGGATCTTTGACTTAGCTCCACAAAATGCCTCATCACATGAGTTTGGGCGAGTCGTCGCGTAGGTAACCTCATACGCAAATGAGAGGCAGGAAGAAAGGAATAGCAGGAGGAGACCATGTGAAATGGAACTGGCCAAGGCCAGTATCTGAGCAGGGATGGTGGTTGGCTGGAAATGCCTGAAGTAAAGCGAGGACTGCAATGTGAGCTCAGATCTCAGATAAGAACTTTAGTTAGTGGAGAGGTTATAAGATGTAATAGAGCAGAACTCAAGATAACAGAGAATTCGGGGTTAGTAGTTGGGTCGGTGACGACCAGCGAACACCGGCTGTTGTATGTTCATACTTTTTTATTTCTAGTTTTTATTTTGACTTCGTTGATAGAAAAATTTGAGCCGCCTTCTGGGCTTTCTGTTTTATACACGATCTGTAGCAAAGTGGATGGATTATGCACGTGGTTCCTTAGCGGAAGTTGGCATGTGAGCAGCCCAACTCTCCTCGTAAGCCATTAGTGGCACAAATTGCTGGCGTCACATACCATCTCTTATCAATTCACACGGTCGCTCGACCGAGCCTGTTACTTGTCTCGTTTGACCGAGCTTCCTTCCGCTGCTTGCTGCTGCCGCCTGATCGAAACAGTCGAGTTATCCTTGTGTCACTAGTTAGTTGGTGGTGTTGTGCCATCCATCGCCAGTGCGTTTGCGGCCACCCACCTATACTCTAGCTACCTACATACTAATATTGCTTCCTACACGGAAGTCCTCCCAACATCGCGCGACTCCCCGCTCGGCGTTTAAACGAGCTGCGGAGATCATCTCTCATCTCTCTCGCGTAGACAAAATGGCGCGACCTCCGCGGCCGGGGTTTGCCAAGGCCTCTCTTCCCAGAGGCGTGACCCGACAAAAGGACTTTTGGCGTACTGGCTGGTCCTTCTGCTGCTGCAGGATTCAAAATGGCCTGACAGGGCTTTTGGCAGTCTTGCTGGTTCTTGAGGCAAGGCAACGAGACAACACCGTACGAAAGGCGGAAACCGATGTGCCAATGGCGGTTCGATGTACTCGGTAGGCGACGACGAGAGTAGGCTACTAGGGAAACTCGGTATAAAGACGTAGACAATTGGCTGTATATAAACTCTTTGACCGATAGACATATTATAGCTTCCAGCGTACACAGCTATTCCGCACGCAATTACAGGGGGGATGCAGCACGAGACTGCTTCCAAGAAGTGGCATCTCATAATAAAAGTAGAGCTGCAGTAAGTTGGAATGCTGAAATGCAGTTGCTAGTTGGAGGAGCAATTGATACACGGCTTTTTCCGCGGAGCTGAATTTGGAGCAACTGTGCTTCACCTGCTGATCGCGATTCGCAGCCCAGTCCGCGGGCGCTGGACAAGGACAGGGCCGTTTTCTCATCGCTGGCAGGTCGCTGCAGTGCGTTCCTGAACGGGGTTATTGTTGCCAGCTAATGCATCATTCACTTGTCAATGGCAGCTATCGACAGCAAAAGTCCCTCGTTTGCTTCGTCGTGGTGTCTTCGCACCAAGCTGAGATCCGCCCGAGATCCGCCAAGCCGCATAGTGCGGAACAAGACTACTTTAGCACGAGCCCCCAAACCAGTGAGTGAGCCTTGTCAGATTTCTACATCTTGCTTGACCAGGCCAGCATGAGACACTTGCTCGGCAGTTGGATGGTCCTGCAAAGGTGCCTGCAGGCCTTGACCCAGCACTGCTGTACAGCAATGGACCGGAGGCTGGGGTCAACCCTTGATGATGCGAACCAGCGGTCCGGGCGACAAAATGCTTTGCAACAACAGCTGGCATCGGTCGTGGAATTGGTGAAGAGCCTGCTGACCCCGAGATCCTGAGAACGGCGCCAGCCCGGCACCACGGGAGCCAAGGAGGGAGAGTCCCACCCCCCACCCAGCTGTCATCATCGTGTGGCGTTCTTCCGAGGACTTTTTGCTGTCCCCGAGCCTTGGCCTAAACATGGGGGTGTGGCGAGCTCCGACGGCAGCGCAGCCGGTCAATTGCCAGTAATATGGCTGCTGGCCGACTCCTCGGTCTTGCCCGGAAGGAGACCTGTGGCTGGCGCCGAGGCCAGAGTGGAAACAACAAGCATCGAAAGTGTCGGCAGTCGCAGGCAATATCTAACCACTTTAGAAAATAGTCTTGGAATTTTTGTTACGACAACATCGGCCAGTTGATTCCGTGGGGAGGGACGGGCAGCTTGTGCAACTCTGGAGACTGAATACATGGGTGGATGGATGGATGAATGACTGGAAAAATCCTGTGTGTGCATGGCATTGCAGAGAGTTCGCAGCTGGTCTCATTTCTCATCCACAGGGAAGAGACATGCAGCTGGACGACCGACGATGCTTACACACAGCTCCTGCCGGACTTGCTCTTGATGAATTGAAGGGAGCCATATTGCAGACGTTGGGTGGCGGAATCAATTGGTGGTCCAATTTTAAGCATCAATGGGCAAAAGTCCCTGCAACCAGTAAAAAAAAGGTGGTGGTTGGTTGGTTGGTTGCTCTGGCCCCCGGATAGAGCAAGAGGGGGTCCCGTAAGTACCAGTAGGCAACGCAAAGCGACTCAACTCTTATAATTAGGGTTCTTATAATTGATACCACCTTGGTCCACCACCCTGTCCAAACTAGCATGATTCGTCAAGATGCAATGGATCAGCGACTCAGCTGAGCGACTTATTCATCTCCATTTGGGTCAAGCCAGGCGGTCCAAGGCGAAATCGGTGGGCTCCTGTGTCCCCCCCCCCGGATATCTGCATGGCCAATATTGAGTTTGTTATGTCACTCACTGTACGTATATCCGTGCCAGTATGATAAGTCAACCCTGGTAGCTACTTATGGTACGGAGTACAGTACTTTCCACAACTGCGCTGCCATGGGTCTGTCTTGCCTTGCAGCATGCATCATCATGTGGGCAAGGTACCGCGACTGAGACCATCTCGCCAATGCATATGCATGCCAGGGCCTTTTAGCGACCTTGTCTTGATGTTGCATCTTCCTGTGCATTCTACATCTCCATATCCATACTTCCCCCATACTCACCTACCTACCTGCTACCTAATATTCCCCATCTTGACAGCCTTATCAACAAAGTCCCACGTCCCATCTCTACCTTCCTAACAATCAACTTCCATTAAAGAGCCGTCTATCCCTCCACCCTCTCTCCCCAGGGGTGCTCCTTGCTCCAGAATCGTCTCCAAGTTCTCGCGAATACCAGTTCTGTATACTGGGGCGCCGACGAAATCACCTTCAATGGCCGAAAAGATAGACCACAGCAACACCACCGTGTACCCGGAAGTGGTCACAGAGAAAGATGTATGTCATCGCTCTTGGGTCGCTCGTCTAGGAGCGCCGCATGGCCTCGCTTGATCGCTAACTAAAGCTGTCCCTTGCGCTACAGCATCAAGACCGGCACAGCGATCATGGCGTCGAGCTCAGCGAAGATGGCATTGAAAAGACGGAACGCCATCTCGACGTCACCGAGGACGATCTCCTCGAGGCCAAGGAGCTCGCAGCGACATATTCGCTCGACGACTTGCGAAACGTTAGTATTGCGACCGAGTCAAAGACAAAAGTATGCCATCTAACGTACCCTGCTTGTAGATGATGCAACGGGTACTCAAGCTCCATGGCCGTGACCCCAACTTCCCCCTCAACATTATCCGCGAGATTGAGGAGTTTCTCAGTAAGCACCTATCTACCTTCCCCGCCTGCACACATACATATCTGTAAACCATCTTGAGACCGACAACTGTGACACAACTAACCACCACCACCCCTCCACAGACAATGAAGACGTCTTCGCCAACCCGCACAAACACGAAGAGCTCATCAACGAGATGAAGATCGAAGCTGCTCTCATCACCAACAACTCGCCCTACGCCGAAGTTCGGGCCGTTGTCGACAACCAGGATGATCCGACGACTCCCGTCTCCACCATCCGAGCCTGGGTAATTGGCATCCTTCTGTCGGTCGCCTGCGCCTTTGTCAACATCTTCTTCGGCATTCGCATGCCTGCTATTTCCGTCACTTCAAACGTTCCCCAGCTTCTGGCCTACCCGCTGGGCAAGTTCTGCGAGACGGTTCTGCCCGACGCCGGGTTCACCCTCTTCGGGGTCCGACATAGCCTCAATCCTGGCCCCTTCAATAAAAAGGAACACATGCTCATTACCATCATGGCCAGCATCTCAATCGGTGGTACTTACACTAGCAGCATCATCTGGATCCAGGCACTGCCAAAGTTCTTCAACCAGCCCTGGGCCATCAACTTTGGCTACCAGACGCTCATTGCTCTGTCCACCAACTTTATCGGCTACAGCCTGGCAGGTATTACTCGCCGCTTCCTCGTCTACCCGGCTTTCTGCGTGTGGCCGGAAGCGCTCGTCACTATTGCTCTCAATGCTTCGTTCCATAACGATATGAACCCTGCTGTTGCAGGTCCCTTCAAAACCTTGTGGAAGATCAGTCGTCTCAAGTTCTTCCTCATCGCCTGCAGCCTCATGTTCGTTTACTTCTGGGTCCCTAATACTCTTTTCGCTGCTTTGTCCTTTTTTTCGTGGATGACTTGGATTGCCCCCGACAACCATTTGCTGACGACTATTACTGGCTCCCGAAACGGCCTTGGTCTCAACCCTATTCCGACGTTCGACTGGAATATTGCAACCTTCTTCAATGACCCCCTGGTCATCCCCTTCTTCAGTACATTCAATCTCTTCGTCGGCATGTTCTTCAGCATGTTCATTGTCATTGGAATCTATTTCAGCAACGCATGGAATACCGGATACCTCCCCATCATCTCGAACTCTCCCTGGGACCATTTCGCAAAGCGATACAATGTGACGCGCGTTCTTGATCACAGAGGAATCATGGACATTGAGAAATACCAAGACTATTCGCCTCCTTACCTGTCATCAGGGAACATTGTGGTATACATGTTCTTCTTCAGCGTGTACACTGCGTCCATTACCCATGCCATTCTATACCACCGCCTAGAAATTTCGATGGGCCTGAAGGAGCTGTGGAACACAATACGCCAGAGAAAGAACACCGAAGAAGACCGTGTCTTGGATGTGCATAATCGTCTCATGAAGTCGTACAAGGAAGTCCCCGAGTGGTGGTACGCGATTTGCCTCGTCTTTGCTGTCGCCGTCGGAGTTGCCGGCATCGTTCACTACCCTACCAATACCAGCCCCGGAACCATCTTCTTCGGGATTGCTCTGACTCTCATCTTCATCGTACCCACGGGTATCATTTACGCCATGACTGGTGTACAGGTCAGCTTGAACGTTCTGGCAGAGTTTATTGGTGGTTCTTGGGTGGAAGGCAATGCCTTGGCTATGTGCTTCTTCAAAACCTATGGCGTAATTACGTGTCTGCAAGCGCAAGCCTTTTCCAGGGACCTCAAGCTTGCACATTACCTGAAAATCCCTCCTCGTATTACCTTCTTTGCCCAGATGGTGCCAACACTCGCGACTACCTTTGTGGCCGTCGGCGTGCTGACCTATCAAATCACGCTCAAGGACGTTTGCACGGAAGATGCCCCCTTCCGTTTCTACTGCCCCAACGAGACGACATTCTTCACAGCTGCCGTTCTTTGGGGCACTGTTGGTCCGAAGAGACTCTGGGGTGTCGGCGGTCAGTATGCGGCAACGCTGCTCGGCTTCCCCCTCGGTGTTATCGTCGTTTTGGTTTTCTGGGCCTTGGGCAAGAGATTTCCCAACAACGCAGTTCTGCGTAAGACGCATCCTGTGATCTTGCTTTTTGGTGGCATTCAATGGGCTCCCTACAACATTAGCTACATGTGGGCGGAAATTCCGCCTGCGGCTCTGTCGTGGCTGTACATGCGCAAGCGATTCTTGGGATGGTGGTCCAAGTACAACTTTGTTTTGTCGGCCGCTCTTTCCTGCGGTATCGCTATTTCGGGCATCATCCAATTCTTTGCAGTCGCATACAGCGGCTACGAGGTTTCCTGGTGGGGGAACAATGTTGTTCAGAGTCACTGCGAGGATCCCACCAACGTTGCTTGTCGCCTGAAACAGCTTGCCAAAGGTGAATTCTTTGGTCCTGCTCCGGGTACATATAATACCTGAGAGTGATGGTGTGCTGGCGTGTGTTGGTTATACTAAGGGTGAAGTTCTACGAGAGCCCATATTGTGCGTCTTTGGGAATGAGCATATTGTATTTAAGAGTTACGAGAGCGTAATTATGTAAAATTGACAAATTGCATCAGAGCCGACTCTCATCGAGAAACGACTGATATATAGTGACGGGGGTGCATTCACCGGAGCATCTGATCAGCATATGGTGTGCTAAGCATCTATTTGTTTTCTAAAAATGCAAAGTCCAATCATACGAATTCTAGCTGACAAAGGAAATTAAATCATAAAAAGAGTGTACGCCAATACTCCGACCTGACGCGACCCATGCGAACTATCCCAACCAAAACTCCTTCTTCATAAAACCAACCGACAACTCCCACGCCCTCCCCACGACACAAAGCTCAGATGCGCATCCTGTCCGCCATGCGGTTCCAAAACGTGCAGCCCCAGCGGAGGGACTTTGTCGTCTTCTCCTCCGTCTCGCCGCCGTTGCGCAAGACCAGACGCCTGCGCTGCCGCACGAACCAGACGCGCCAGACGCGCAGCCGCACCTTCTTGCCTCCCGCGTCCATCTCCGCCTCGAAGTCGCGGAACCGCTGGCGGCGGTTCGGGTTGCGGGAGCGCACAAAGTTGGCCCAGTACCGCTGCTTGACCATCACGGACGGGTGGTTCTCGCCGCCCGGCCGGAAGCTGGCCGGCAGGTGGCCGTGCTCGGGCCCCCAGAGCAGCGCGGTCTCGACGTTTTGCCGGGCGCCGAGGTGCGAGTAGTCGTCAAGGCCGTCACCGGCGTCCCACAGGTACATGTAGGTGTGTTCGACGCCGGCCTTCTTGAAGCCCTCGGCGGCGGCGAGCAACGGGCACGTGTAGCGCGACTCCTGGTGCAGCTGGTGGATGACGCGCTGCGCGCAGCCCCTGGGGTCGACGCAGGTGCCGTTGACGTGGGGGTACGCGGTGGTGATTTCCTCGACGTCGGCGGCGGTGAGGTGCGGGTACAGATCCCGGATGTAGTCGGCGACGGTCTCGGTGCTGGAGGCGTTGCGGTGGAGGAAGGCGGTGCCGGCGTTGGCGGCGAGGTTGCCCATGAGGAACGGGACCTGTGCGATGTGCCCAGATTTGAAGCTTTCCGAGGTGCTGTTCATGATCAGCTCAAAGTCGATAACGGGCAGCCACTGGTCCCACGGCGGCGTGTTGGGGTTGGACATGACGGCCTTGTAGTTGGCCTTCTGGATGTCGTCTGCGGAGAGAGCAAGTAGACACTCGGGCGTGTTCTTCCCGGCGGTAGTTTCCTCGCCAGTCTCCTGCTCGGGGATATTTTCGGGGTCCAGTTCGGGGGTCTGCCCCGGGTTTTGCTCCGGGTTTTGCTCCGAGTTCTGTTCCGGGTTCTGTTCGGGGCTCTGTTCGGGGCTCTGTTGAGGAGGGTTCTGTTCCGAGGCATTCTGGGTCGAAGAATTTTCACCGGAGGGATTTTCACCGAAGGGATTTTCGCCGAAGGGACTCTCGCCGAAGGAGTTCTGGCCAGACGGATTTTCACCAGACGGATTTTCACCAGACGGGTTCTTCCCAAAGGAATTCTGTTCTGGTGAATTCTTTTCGCAGTCGTCTTTGCCTCCGGGGGCATACTTTGAGCTCCTAGAGGAGCCGCTGTTGTCATTCGTCGGCTCGTCCGTGGACCGACGAGCCCGAGTCGAGTTCCCGCGCGAGCTGCACCCCATCTGCTCCGCGAACCGGTGGTACTGCGCCTCCGCCTCGTCCAGGGTCAGCATTGGCGCGAACGAGGGCGACTCGGCGATGACGCCCCTGAAGCTCGCGCGGAAGCCCGTGTACATGGTGATGTGGACCAGGACGTTCTGCGCGCCGATGCCCGACCCGCCGAGCACCATCTGCTCCGGGTCGCCGCCAAAGTTGCGGATGAAGCGCGACACCCACTCCACGGCCTTCGTCTGGTCGCGGATGCCGTTGTTGGTCGTCATGCCGTCCACGCGCGAGAGGAAGCCGTACGGCCCGAGTCGGCTGTTGAACGTGACCACCACCATGTCGTGGCCGTTGCGCGCGATGAAGTCCGTGGCGTTGACCTCGGCGTACGATTGCGGGTCGCCGAAGCCGTCGCCGCGCAGCCACATGAGCACGGGGAGACGGGACTTGGGCGTGGCGCGGGTCGGCGCCTGCACGTTCACGAACAGGCAGTCCTCGCCGAAGCCGGTCGCGTTGGGCGGCTGGCCGGTGACGAGGCATCGGGTGCCGTGGGAGGCGGCGGACTGGACGTCGTGCTTGGGAAAGGGCTCCTCGGGAGGGCGGAAGCGGCGGTCACCGGTGGGCGGCGCGGCGTACCGCATGCCCAGCCACTGCGTGACGCCGTTCTCGAGCGCGACGCCTTGATATTGTGCGTAGGGGAGTTTCACTAGCTCGGGGACGGCCACGACAGACGGCGAGAAGAGGAGCGCCGTGGCGGCGACGAGGCAGGCGGGACGGAACTGCATGTTGGTGACAGACACGTTGGAAGGAGGGATGGATGGGTTTGAAAGAGTGGGTGAGAGGCAGAGGAGGAGAAAAAGGCAATGGCTGCAGGGAGTATGGTGTCTTTATTTTCATTAAGATTTGAAAACATTAACTTTGGACTTTTCCCCGCGGCGGAAGTTATTTTGGTGGCATGTTCTCGATGGCGCCTCGCTTGGCTATCATCGCTTGGCGGCTAGTGATAGTTACAAGAATTCAAGTATGACGATAAACTTATTCGAGCAGTTTGATAAAAAGAATGCCAAAGTCAAAGATATCTGTCAAAGTGTATCTATCAGTGAGTTGAAAAGTGTGTGCTGATGGAGGAGGTTGACATTGAAACGCTACATGGGATGATCAGTCCAGTCTCCAAGCCAAGAGAGCGTAAGATTTTATTTTAATTCCCAAAACCAATTCCGAGAGATTCTTGAAAGAATATAGACTCTCGAACTCGGTTGCTTTTGACTTTGGCCTCTACAAATGTCGTGACTACTGTGACATGTTATGCTGGACGGTAACCTTGTAGCTAGGATTTATTCACAAAACTATACATAACCAACGCTATGGACAAACTTCAGAGCTTAAGTACACCGACTGTCTAGCAGCCACAATAACCACAATAACAGCTTAGTTGCTTCCATCCTACTTCAATTCAAACGCCTGCTTAGCACGCGTCAGGTACTTGGTCCTGTCCTCGTCGATAGTCACGCCGACGCAGCCCATGTACGCCGTGAAGCCCGTGTCGATGTTGACCGCGAGCGCGTCGCGCACCGACTGCGGGCACTGCGTCGCCAAGAACCACGCGCCGCTCGCAAAGTTGTGCCCGTCCACCGTCAGCAGCGCCAGCATCTCGTTCAGCGTGTCCTTGCTCGCGCCGTCCACCGACTTGATGCCCGCCACCTTGTCGCGGACGCCCGGCAGCGACTGCGCGTACAGGAGGTTGTAGTTGGGCATCTGCATGTTGACGGTGCCCTGGCCGGCGCGGCCGGGGTAGACGTTGTGCTTGTAGCGGAACTGGACCGACTCGAACGCGACCAGGGCGAGCACTGCGGCCATCTGCTTGTAGTCGCACAGGCCGTACGCGTTCATGGCGTCGAAGAGGTGCGGCGCGGCCTGCTCGGCGGTGCGGCACTCGGAGTCGCCGGCGGCGCAGGTGGCCGACTTGGGCGCGATGGTCTTGATGATGTCCACGGCGGAGAGCTTGAGCCCGGGCATCGGCGTGGCGGAGCTGGCGGGCGCGGCCAGGGCGGCGGCCGGCAGCACGACGGCGGGCAGAAGAGTGGTGAGCTTCATGATTTTAGATGCTTTAGAGGTGTAGAGCAGTAAGGAATAAAGCCCGGGTCTTTGTAGCAAGAGGTTGGTGTGTCTGACGGCTCGTGGCAAATGAATTGTCAGTAGAGGCAATATGTGTAAGTCGTGCGCTAAAAGTGAGCCCTTACCCAGCTACTGTATGTATGTAAGTAGCTACAACATAGCACCGGCAATGTAGTACCGGAAAAATGAGCGAAAAAGAAGTTGAGCCTACGGGGAAAAGACGGAAAATAACTGAGGATATTTCCTGCAGTTTAAATACCACTTTGCAGCTGATCTACCTCGCGCAAACGAAATACCTTCACAAGTATTATAGCTAACCGCTGGCTTTGTCCATGGTTTCAGGCGAGCGCCTGTGAGCGAATCACCAGGCCTTGTCCAATTGAGTCTCGAAACGCAGCGCCTCTGCAGGTGCCACTACACGGGCACCGGGGATGCACAAGGGGCATCCAGATGGCTTGAATCAAGTAATAGCGTCGAGGTAACGTATGTACGGAGTAATGCTGGTAGGTTTCGTGATGGTTCTGGTGTCCGTATGAGTCCCTCTAACTTAACTAGTCAATAAATGCACAACGCAATTTAATCAATCACTTTCCAGATTACAGCGCTAATAAACCAACTCTCCACTCCTCCACACATGTAAATACATACAACTAATGCTATAATACAGAAAAAATCATCGCCTAGTACAATTAATTATGCTTGAGTTAAACTAGGTAATAAACTTCCCATTCCCCCTTGTTAGGCACAACTCTTTCCTACCCTATCCGCGAGTTTTGTTGGAGAGTGCTTATTTCAGCTCGCACCTCCCATGGCAACCCTACCTTCCATGTTTTTGTCCCCGGGCTGCAGACTTCCTCGCTGCCGAGTGTCATAAACGCGGTTCATTCCAGTACTCGGCGAATGCCAGCTGTTTGTTTTCTTCATCTCTCCCCCATGGCGATGGGTGTACATGGGTTGATCACCCGGGTTTATTATTCCCAGCTTCAGCTACACAGTGAAGAGACCGGGGCGCGTGACGATGAAGAGGTACACGAAGAACATTGCTGCCGCGAGTCAGTGTTGGATTTGACAAACACGATAAAATGACCCAGGAATCGTGGTAGAACAGGCTTTGCGTGCAAAAACTACCGATCTCTGCAAAGCCTCTCAGTGGCTCAACGTGATGTATCTACGGAGCCTCTGACAGTGCCTTCTCACTTGCAGGAAATTGGGATATAGAATCGCTTTCTAAGATAATTTAAACGCTAATCAAAGCCCTCTTCCCCTTGGTGAGAGCAAGGCTATTTTATACATTTTCCTCTTATCCGCTTAATCCCTTTTGAGCTGTGCTAGCTGTGTCACTATGCCACCTGTTGCCCTGATAATTTCTGGAGATACAAAGACGACTGGGAGCAAGAAACCTGATGCTATCAAGGGCGAGGTGTCGCGCGATTCACAGGAGCAGCCAGGCACAAGAGCCCCCTTACTCCCGCCCTGTCCTTCACCGCCCCTGGGCATAATATCTTTGAGGCAAGCGAGCGGGAACACTCGAACGAAAAACTAGGCACGGGGCGAGTTGCTGTACGAAATAATAAAAGGAGAAGAAGCTCAAGCGTACACTGGCAAGAAAATTCAAGTACATCCTTGTATGTAAGACGCCAGTCGTCACGAAATGTCGAGCGAAAGATTTGTGCGCCTGCACGACGGATGAGGCTCGGAGAGACTTGCTTCCTCCATTCCTTCAAAGATTCTCGTTTGTGTTGCTTTAAATTATACTTTTTTTCTCTTCAAAAACAAGCTATCACCCTGCTTGTTCACGACTCAAGACTCCACGATGACAGCGGGCAAATTACTTCTTTTGAACGAAGTGCCGCTGGTCGGGCCCCCAAGATCGTATAGATGCGGCCTTACACCAGCACCACGTGCCCAAAGTCACCGGTCTCCCTGACAAAAAAAAAGAGACGTTTCGACAAAGGGGAAAGGCGTGACCCTGTGGGGTAACGTGGCAAGCGACGGTGGAAGCAATTTATACAAGGGGCTGTATACCCCCGCTAGTCCGCGCCTGTCATTTGGCGGTTGTCATTATTCTTCATGCTAGGGTCAAGCAAAAACTAGGTCGTTGACGAAGTCATTTATTCGCAAATCCTGACGCTGCGGCCAGCAGATTCATTCATCAAGTCATAGTCGGACAACCATGAAAGCTTCGGACGCTCCTCGCACTTCACTCCAGCCGATTTCCAGATGGGTATCAAACAAGGCTATGCAATTGTGACATCTACTTCTGCTTATCTCCCGACGTTCTGAGATCCTGCACATAAAATGGCAGCTTGTCACTTTCGTAAACGTGTCCGGTCGGATGCTCCGTCTCACAGTACAGGTTGTCAACTGAGTGTGGGTGAAATGTGCTCGTCTGCTTGCAGTCGAGAATATGATTCAGCCCAGGCGGGTGCGTCAATCGGAAAATACCATATCTGGTACGCGTTAGTAAAAGAATATCCAAGCAAAAGAAAATAAAAAAGGCTTCGCAGTACACATACGAGGGGTTGAACTTTGGCGCGCACACAATGGCCACGCTTTCCGGCATCATAATCTGATAACCGGCATGCGTATGCAAGTCCCGCGAGCTCATGAAGCAAGTTTGCGTCGGGTGCGTGTGAATCCACCCCAGCACCAGCAAATCCTCATTCATGCAATACTCGGCTAGCGTACCCTCGTTGACGGTCTCTACGGTGTCCGAGGTGCATATTTGGTCCGGTATAATGAGGCAACGTACAAACAGCGCATTGTTCACCGGACTACCGCAGAGGATTCCGCACATCTCGAGCCCTGCGGCCGTGTTCTTTGCTGCAATCTCCAAAAACGTCCTTCGAAGCTTGCTGGGTATGAACATGGACCGGATAGGATCTCCATTCTCCAGATAAGCGCCGGGCTTAAATGTAAGTCGCTCCTTCTTGGGCACCGTTGGTGCGGAAAGGGGTGCCTTTGGAGGCACGGTCGGTCTGGATGATTGATTGTAGCTCGGTGGAGGTATTGGTGGCTTGTCGCCTGCGTCCCACGTCTGTGGCGACTCTTTGGGTGGCCGTTCCGGGACCAAGGCAGGGAACTTGGGTGGCACTGCAGGCTGCTGCTCACGAAGGACCTCTATCGGGCGCGATTTGGAGACCGACGGATAATAGTATTGTCTTGTGTCTGAACGGCCCTGGCCATGCGCATCGACATCATTCGCTGCCTCCGCACTGCGATCCAGGTTGTTGCGAACCGCGGCCATTTGCTGCTGCAAGTCCACATCCTCCGAGCTGCCAAGATAATTGTTCCGCCAACTATCGAAGTAAGGTCGAAGCGAAGTGGTTCTCGCGTTGTAACTGTCCTGCTTGGTGCGTCGCACACGAGTCCGGCGGTCGAGTTCCTCCTGGGCAAGGTCCACCGCCAAGTCCTGGTGCTCTGCGGCGTCAAGAATAGTCGTCTGACGTTGAAGAGTAGGGTCCTGCGCTGCGAACCCAGCATACGAGGGTGCCGCGCCGTCAGTTGATATGTGATATTGTCGCTTCTCTGGCTGCATCCGCTCCCATTCTTGACGGCTACCCTCGATCGCCGGTTTGAGCATTTCCAACTCTTGAATGACATCGCCGATCCGGGCTTGCAGGGCTTTGACGGATTTACGCGCGAGGGTATCTTTGTACTCTGGATGCGTAGACAAGTAATTCAGAACGAGAACGGAGTGTCGGTACAGCATCATGTAGGCTCGGCCGTAATCGCTGTCGGACATGGCAAACGCCGCCTGATAGTCAATATTAGTCTGGTGGCAGAAAAGTCGCATGATCAGGCAGCCTACCTCCTGGCATAGCGTCTCTGCTGTTCGTATCCAGTGTCGGAGCGGTATGTTGACGTTGAAGGCGAAGTTCTCGGCTTGCGCCACAAGCTCTTGGACACTCGGCGGCTTGCCGGGCCGCATTGCGGAAGAGGCATTCATCCTCAGAATGAGCTGGCGGGTAAATCGAGCTCCGGTAGTTCTCCCTATCGGAAGACAGTAGAGGAAGAGAGCATCGCAGTTTGGTCGTCAGTCCGTGGCAAAAGTTGTGGTGCCACGGCAGGGCAAAATGTTTGCCGATGATGGAGTTGGAGGGGTAGCTGCAAGAGCTGGTGCCTGGGAAGTGGTTCAGAATGACGCGCCATCCACACATGCAAGGTATGCATTTGACGGGGCCGGCAATGATGTCTGCGGTCGGCCAAGAAAATGCACATGAAATGCATAGAAATAAAAGCAACTCTTAATTTAATTCTGACACTGGATCGAAATATATGGTCCGTGGCGAGTATACGTTTGGGCTGTCAAAGTTGTTCACCGCGCTTCTTAATCTACCCAGATGACGCTCTAGTTTGCCTGTGCTCGAGCGGCGGCATACAATACACAATGATTCCTTATCCAGAATTATGGATCAGGAAAATACAGGCATTGGCGCAATACTGGGCTTGTAAATCTAATTGAAAATATTCTCCATCGCCAAGCTTACCACATGGCTGCCTACTGTCCGCCAGCGTTTCCAGCCGCTTGCTGAGCGGCTGTTTGGACCTGGATAATTTCTGTTCTCTTCTTTTCAATCTTTCCTTGCGTTTCCTTGATTTGTGTCTCGAGACGCGACCTGTGCATGTCAGCTGCTGGAAAACGTCGCCAATGGAAGCCAGGTAACCTACATCTCGTTGCTGATATAGTCCAGTCTTCCTTTAACCGTGCTTTCAGCCTCAAACTTTTCTTGTTTTAATAGAACCGGGCCAGAAAGCTTGTAGATGGTTTCATCCTCCGCCAAAGTCTCAAATTCCTACAGAGTGTGAGCTGAGGTGTACATGAACGCATCCCTGCTGACGGTCGTACCTTTTGCACGCTGAGGTTTTCTTGGCGCTGTCCGTCAAGTTTTTGTCTTGATTCGACAGATGATTGAAGGTCTACAACTTGCTGTTAGAAGGAGTTGTGACCGTTGGGTTGATATCGAACTGACCCAGCTGAAGTTTTTGATACTCCTCCGAGAGGGCCTGGAGACGAGCTCGTGCCTCAGCCATGACGGCAAATATTGATGCAGTTAGATTTGACTCGACGATAGAATTATCTTCCACGAGAAATGAACATTTGGGAAAGTTAAATGGTCGTCGAATTATTGCGCGTTTCTGTAGTCTCTGGTGCTTTCGCGGTCTTCGAGGACTGCCCCGCTATGGGTGTGCCCCGATAGGTACATGTTAGTTACCCCGCCAATGTTTGACTTGCTGTCGACAGACGCAGCCACAGATTAGTGACGACTCGAGGACTCCAGGCAGACGCCCAAAGTCAAAACCACCAAGACTGAGCTCTCGTACTCACGCAGACGCGAGTCGACCTTGCGCCGGTTCCCATTCGCCGTCCCTCCTGCGTGGCGCAACCCGAATTCATCCCCTGCTCGACACACGCGGTGACAATCCGCTCGCGCAGACAAAAATGTCGACGAACTTCCGAGACCGCGCCATCGCCGAGGTGCAAAAGGCCATCGCGGCCGACCACAACAAGGAGTACCAAAAGGCCTTTGATCTATACATGTCCTCCATGGAGCTGTGGGTCAAGGCGCTCAAGTGGGAGAAGAACAAGGCGCTCAAGGCTACTATGCAAGAAAAGATGGCGACGTACCTCGACCGCGCCGAGAAACTCAAGCAGTTCTTGCAATCCGAGGCCGACAACAACACCAACGGCGGCAAGGGCTTGATGGGTGCTAATGGCTCCAGCGCGGGCGGCAAAAGCAAGGGCTCGGCCGACGACGATGACAACAAGAAGCTAAGAAACGCCTTGTCGGGCGCGATTCTGCAAGAGCGGCCGAATGTGCGGTGGGAGGACATTGCTGGTCTGGAAGCCGCCAAGGAAACCCTCAAAGAGGCTGTCGTGCTTCCGATCAAGTTCCCCAGTCTCTTCCAGGGCAAGCGACAAGCGTGGAAGGGTATTTTGTTATACGGCCCGCCTGGTACTGGTAAGAGTTATCTCGCCAAGGCTGTCGCCACGGAGGCAAACAGTACCTTTTTCAGTATAAGCAGTTCGGACCTGGTCAGCAAGTGGATGGGTGAAAGTGAAAGGTGAGCCAGGCCACGGCATTCGTACCGCGGGTAGTTGCTAACATTCCACTCCCAGACTCGTCAAGCTGCTGTTCTCGATGGCGAGAGAGAACAAGCCCTCCGTCATTTTCATCGATGAGATCGACGCTCTCTGTGGACCGCGCGGCGAAGGTGAGTCGGAAGCCTCGCGACGTATCAAGACGGAGATCCTCGTGCAGATGGACGGCGTCGGCAACGACAGCAAGGGCATCCTAGTCCTCGGCGCCACCAACATCCCCTGGCAGCTCGACGCCGCCATCCGTCGACGGTTCCAGCGGCGCGTGCACATTGGCCTGCCCGACACCAACGGCCGCGCGCGCATGTTCAGGCTCGCCATCGGCGACACGGACACGGCGCTGCAGGCCAGCGACTACAACACCCTCGCCGCCAAGTCAGACGGCTTCTCGGGCAGCGATATCTCCAACGTCGTCCAGCACGCGCTGATGCGCCCCGTCCGCAAGATCTTGCAGGCAACACACTTCAAAGCAGTACGTGCATTGCCAGACTAGGCCCATGTTCACGGGAAACGAGAGTGGTGCTAACCAGTTCGTCATCAGGTCATAAAGGACGGCAACCGCATGCTGACGCCATGCTCACCGGGCGACCCCGAAAAAATTGAAATGACCTACGACGACGTCAAGTCCGACGAGCTTCTCGCCCCTGACGTTGCCTTGCAAGACTTTGAGGTGGCCCTCGACGACTCGCACCCGACCGTGTCGAAAGACGACATTGAGAAACAGGTCGATTGGACCAACGAGTTTGGCAGCGAAGGTGCCTAGTGTTCTGGAATGTTGCGTAGCCTACTTCAATCGGTTGTATACAGCATAGCGGCGTCTTTCGGAGTTTTCAGAGATATTTTGCATCTAGTTCGGGACCCGTCGTTTTGGTTTGTACCTGCGAGCACTGCAGCGAGCAGAAGCGCTTTGGTGATATGCACGCCACGGTAATTACGAGCATGAGTATTTGTTCTTATATTAAGGAGATGGCCATCTCTTTCACTAGCAAAGAGAAGCTACTTGTCAGACTCTGCGAGTATTCTTTTCTGATGTTGTATTGGTCGAGGTGCTTCTTCTGGCGGCACGGTTGCTGCTACTGCTGGTACTTGCGACAAGTGTAGTCGCGGCCAAATTTTGAGAGACGGAGTGTGCAATACACAATGGCAAGAAGCCATAGATTATTCAACTTCGAAGTAATTATCAGCTTGATCTTTCCACCCATTACTACACTACCAGTCAAACATCTCTCAAGTACATACATGCCCCGTTCTTGCGACAATGTGGTAGGCTCCACCAAAAAGTCGTGGCGAGCTTGCTGCTGCTGGTCTAGAGTCCAGAGCTCGACCTTTCATCTCAACAAGGTATTCTGAGAAAAAATTCCTCCACCGCTTGATGATCGGCTGCTCGCCATACAAACGGGTTGTCGCGCGCCGACTACTTGACAGCTTGACATGCCCTCATAGTCAGTCCGTCAAAGGCGTGGCCTCTAAGGCTAGAGGCCGCTCGCCGCCTGTCGACTGGCTCGCGGCCGAGACGGACCTTGCACAACAGCTTTTGAGCACTGGTCTCTGGGGAAGCGCGCGATCGCGCGCTTCGAAGAATTCGCCTGTGGATACTCGTAGGGTCAACATTGTGAGCGAGGAGCTCTGCTGTAAGTCCCGACAGTCGCGGTGCGCTGCGCGGTATTGCGGCCGCCCGGTCAGCATATACTTGCCTGCTAACAACGATCCCTTTTCCGCAGCCGATATCATAAAGTACATTGGACACTCTCTCGAGCGACATAACGGATGCGACCTGCTCGATCTAAACCCGGGGGCTGGCCTCTGGAGCAAAGCCCTGCATGAAGCCCTGCAGCCGCGCAAGCATGTTCTTCTCGACCTCGACGCCGACTTTTACCGGCCGTTCCTGAGCGACCTCTTGTCCAAAAAGAACGTCGAATTGATCAAAAAGTCGGGTATCATTTGGGAGGATCTCGAAAATGTTGTGGCGTCCCGCTTTACTGAGCAGACAAAGGTCGCGCCGCACGCAGAAACACCCCCGTCACGCAACGACACTCTGCTCGTGACGGCGAACCTGTCAATGTGCCCAAAGCGTGCATATCGAGGGTTCGATAATGTCGGGACCATGGTTCTGTACCAGTTCCTGTCGAGCATCCGGCAAAGTAGTCTGCTGCAACAGTACGGGCTGGTACGCTTTCTGATATGGACCAACGACGAGGACAAGCACCGAATCCTGCCACGCAGCATCCTACGCCGCCGCCGCAGCGCCTTCGAGGCCGAGCTTTCGTGTGACTGGCTCCACGAGGTCTGCGGCGCCGCCGTGGACGTCCACGCCCGCATGGCTCTGCGCGACGAGTGGCTGAATGTGGAATCATGCGCGGGCGCCATGGCCAGGATGGAGGCGCTCGGGATCGAGATGCCGGCACATCGACAGACGGAGACGTATAAGCGCATTCGCGAGAGTCCAGAGCTCTTGACGGCCCGGAATCTCGCGGATACGGAAACGCCGCAACTCGCGCGGCCCTACATCGAGGAACTCGACCGCCTACGGCACACGGTCGGCCTGGACAGCCCCGAGGAGGAGCAGCCACGCTTGCGGCAGCTTGAATACCGCGACAGACACGAGCAGAAGCTGGCCGGTCGGTTCGGCGCCCTCCTTCAGCAGCGCATCGCGACCATCGCCCTCGCCGGCACCGCAGACTTTGCCGCGCACGATGCCGCCTACGCCGCGGCCGCGGCACGGCTCCCCAAGAACAAGGCCGCCGAGTACCAACGGCTCGTCGACAACCACCACCTCTTCCGGCAAGCGCCGCCGGCGCTGCTCTGGGACCGGCGCGCGTACGAGCCGCTGGTCGCCCGACCCGCCGAGTTCTTCCCCAACGCGCCGACAACGCTCCTCGATATGCAGCCCAAGGCCACGGACCTGATCCTGCGGCAGTACGGCCCGCGGACGTCGCGCTCCGGCGAGATGTCAGACGTGCTGCTTCACCTGTGGTTCGCCAACACGCTGGGACCGCTCGAGGACGGGCCGGGCCGGCTCTGGGGCGGCTTCGGGAGTGAGGTCGGGCGCTGCCCGAGCTTCGGCGACGCGTGGAGGGGCGGCTCGCCGCTGTCCGGGGCGGGCCGCGTGCCGGCAAGGTGCGTCAACGAGGAGCAGTGGCTCGAGGTGATGCGCGCGTGGATGGACTGGCCGTTTCGCCCGGCGTACAGGCAGCTCCTGAGCCGGTGGTCGGAGGAGGGCGGCGCGGCGGACGAGGAGGACATCAAGTCTGGCGCGCAGGGTCTGGGTTTCTAAAGAGAGCATCGAAATGTGCTTTGTATAGTACTTGTATTCTAGACGGCATGATAGAGGCGTTTATTTGGTTCACTTAGAAGGGTGTCAAATATATTTCACGATGACTTTTTTGATCAATGATTTGAATAGCTTTTTTGTGGCTACTCTAGAAACAGTCGAGCATGACTTTTTGCTGCTTCGCTGCTAGGAACAAGGCTAGGATATAGAAGCCTAATAAGGAAAGTTGACAAAGAGCAATGTTGTAGGGAAACAGGAGCCAGCAAGCATTTATCTCCCATGTGCGAGACAGGTGATAACAACCGTCAAAAAGGGACATTAACCGGTTCTAGAGAACGAGGAAGTGAAGAACAAGGGAAAACAACAAATCCAGGCACCGTGAAAAGCCAGCCAAACGCCGTACAAGGAAATGCGAAGAAGAGGTAGGGAGCCGGTGCCCGCCGGCTCCGCCGGTATAAGAGGCAGTCAGTGGTGGAGGAGGAAGACGGGAACGGGGAAAGGGGGGTTTGAAACATTAATACTCGAGATCCATGCCATGCAATGTCCATCCCTGATGTACTACTTCAGGAAAGACGGAAAGTTCGAAGAAAACGTTTCGGTTCATATCAGTACAGGGGGGGTCAAGACGGGATGGGTGGGGGGGCCAACACCGAATTTACCACTGCCTCCATTTGCGCATCAGTGCGGGCTTGGCCAGGACGTCCTGGACCCAGCCCATCGACTCCCTGCGATCGTCGAGCAGCCGCGCATACTCGAGCAGTAGACGGAGAACGTACACCTCCATGTCCTCCTTCCGCAGCACGCGCTCCGCCCATTCCTTGCCGTCCATGGCGATGCGCTCCGCCGCCGCGTCGTGCGCGCCGCGGCCGCCGGGCCCGCCGAGGAAGTAGTCGAGGATGCCGTAGTAGTCGGTGAAGCGGTTGTCCATGGGAACGAAGTGCTTCCAGGCGACGAGGCGGCTGTCGTGCCACTCGCGCCAGAGCGTGGCCTTAACGGGCAGCGAGGTCGAGCGCAGGAAGCCGAGGTAGCGGCCGGAGAAGGAGTTGCCGTCGATGTCGGGCAGGATAGTGCGCTGGAACTGCTCCTCGAGGACGATGCCACGCACGGTGTCGAACGCATGGTCTGTGTACGCGCAGCGGAGGTCGTCCTGCCCGGGCATGCAGACGAGGTCCGTGAGGCCGACGTCGGTCACGCCGCCAATCCACTCCCCGAGGCGGCCCTCGCCTTGCGCGCGCACGCGGTACACTGAGGGGTCGGGCAGCGCGAAGTTCTCCGGCTGATCAGATTCACCGCCAGCCTCGGCGCGGCGCAGCGTAGTGCCATTGTTCATCGCGACGAAGCGGTGGCGCTGGAAGCCCTTCCAGGTGTCGGGCCGGTTGCGTCCACCGGTCGCGACGCCACGCCAGACGACGCCGGGCGTCTTGTCTGGCCACGCCGCACCGTGGTCATCGCCACCAGTGAAGCGCCGGTCGCCCTCGTAGTACATGGCGGCGGGAATCAGGATCTCGTTGTTGACGGCCAGCTTGGAGCCGCCAAAGAGCGGGAAGAGCACCTTGGTCGTGCTAGTCGACAGCGGTTCGATGAAAGCGCCTGATAGTCCCTGCAGGTCCGGCTGATGGCACACATCACGCGAGAGCGTACTGTTGGCGACAAAGCCGTGGTATGTGTGGGGTCTGGTGTTGCTCGCGTTGAAGACAGGCGTACCGGAGAAGTCGGTCTGTACAGGCGTCGTCCGCGCAAGGCTCTGCGGCGGGCAGCCGCGGCGAACGAGGTTCCAAAAAGGGTCTGTCGCGCACATCGCTGGTCAGTCCTATCCTCTACAAGTGCACCGGTGCCGAAATCGGCAAATGGCGTTTCGTCACTTACTGGTCTCCTCGCCCTCCCACTTCTTGTCGCGCACTTCGCCGTCTTCCTTGTTTTCGCCCGTCGAGAGAGATTGGAATTTGCTTACGACTCTGTCAGGATCCGTGAGCCCAGTCGTTGAAGCTGCCTTGGCCATGCAGTGTTGAATGTCCTCGTACGGTGTGATGATGCGGGGTTCGTCCATCGCGTTGAGGGGAATGTCCATGTCGGGCAGCAGGTGCTCGATGTTCTTAACCAGGCGTAGCCAGATCTGCGTCCAGAACCAGTCGGATCCCGCGGTGGCACGGCCATCGCGCACATTGATGGTCATTTCGAAGGCCCGTGACTCTCGGCGCATCGCAGCAGCGTCAACACCCCAGAAAGGCTCGATGTCGTGGTGAATTTGGTCAAAGAAGTCCTCGACGATGAGGGCATTTTTGGACTGTGCAAACTCGAACCATTCGTGGAAGCCGGGTGGCGGGTGGCGACCCCGGCGTTGGCGGTATGCTTGGGCGGCGTCCTCGACGGTTTTCGTTTCCTTGCGAAGAAGCTCGGTGAACTTATGTTGGGCGTCAGATATTAGACTGTCAATAGGGTGAGACTTGCTGTTCCTAAATAGAAGATGTGTCAGGGCAAAAGTACTTTGCAACTCTTGTTTTCTTTCAAGATAAAGGGCATGGTGGTAGGTACCCTTTGTACGAACGGCCGCCTGTCGACAAGCCACCTTGGCCATGTAGGTTGGCGACTGAGATTTCGTAGGCATTGTTGTTAAAGGCGTAGAGCGCAAACACCATGATAAAGGCAATACCAAGATAGCGGACAACTCCCGACGGTCGAGGCATCATGATGAGCTGAATTTGTCAAGATGTAGTTGTGGAAACAGTCGTGCCGGTGGTGACGGGCGAGGCGTCATGAGCGTCGTCAGCCTGCAGCAGTCGGCGAGGAAGCGCGGGCACTAAGAGCAGGTGGTCGTCGGCAGCAGAGCTGAGACCATCTGCATCACACAATAGGCAATTCGGCTCGAGAAACAAAGAGAGGGGCCGGAGGACACGTTGGTTCCCTTATGAACAACACTTGAAATGCTGCCTTAGTACGCCAGGCAAACGAGGAGCGACGGTCGTGAGGCGGTCGTGAAGCGGTCGATGTTAGGTGGCTGTTGGTGGTTTTTCTTGAGGCACGAGGGCAGCGACTACTCGTTGTCCAGCGCCACCAAGGGAATCGGCGGAGAGGAGGAGAAGAGATGAAGGAAATGCGAAAGTCTTAGGACAGCGAAACAGAAAAAGGAGTTTGACCAAGAAGCGCGAGGGGATGACGAGACGAAAACTATCAAAGCCGCCAAGTGTGTTGCAGTCGCGCCAAGACAAGCTACGGACTGGTAAGGTTTGGAGAAGAATGGCAAACGCGGAGGAAAGGAAGAAAAAGGCGAGGAAACGAAACGTGGCGTTGAAAAGGAAAAGGGCGAGTGCAGGAAAGAAGAGACGAATTCGAAACAGACCGCAGGCCTGGAACTATCAGGACACAGTGAGGATCCAACCGCCAGCATGATAGAGTGACAGTGGGCGGCTATGCAGAGTGATGCGGGCTTCCTGGAAGACAAGCGGGAATTACGGGCACATAACTGATCTGTACCTGTTAGGTACTAAGGTAGCCAATAGTTACCGTATGGGTTGCACATCCAGGGGGCCGTCAAACCAGGAACAAACGGCGCAGAGCGTGCAGACAGGTCAGAGATCGGCGGATGCTGCGCAAGCTTTTGCCCCATTGCATTGCCGTTATCAAGAGTTGGCACAGGGAAGAGCCTCGTAATATTACCAAATTGTTGGTGGCGTCGACATTAAATAAAAAAAAAGGACGAAAAAAATACCATGGGTTTGACTAACATTATTTATTTCTGCGACGACGGTTTCCTCGGGCCGCACCCAACTTGATACAGGCATGGGTTGAATGAAACTCGTCACCCACGCGATGGCAGCCAAGCTTGTGACTGGTCGGAGCCAAGCTTTTTATCCCCAAACGCTAGACCAGGGAGGCATGCGAACATGGAGAGACAAGATGCCTGCAAATGAAATTTATTACTCCAGCAAAATATATCCGCACCGTTTTATTACCCGATGGGTATGTTTCTAGAGTTTTTTTTGTGTCTGGTCCCCTAGCGCTAATGAGTTCCATGGCCGGGTGCCTTGTGCTAGCAGAGAGGCTAGAGATTTGCATCGAAAGACGAGTGACGCTGGCCTTTCCCTTTCTGAAGCATTGCCCCTGGCGCTAGTGTAACAATGGAATGGGGTTGATTGTTCTTGGTTTGAATCATTGACGAACAGACTTATTGCAAAGCTCGCCTCTCTTCTGCAGAGCTTTTCTCTCTTCATCATGGTAATAGACAGTTAGCAGCTGGCAGTTGGCAGCTTGGCAATCCTACGAGCTTTATCAAGTCAAAACGTGTCCGTTCCCCACTGCCGACCGTCACTCTCCCCTTCTGCCAATCCGTCAATCAATGCCTTGATCGACCATGGCCTGTGGTGCGGGTCTCAGTCTCGCCGCTGATATTTTACCTTTTTCGTGAGCATGATTGCGTGTTCTGGCCCCTTTCGCTTTTTGTCCGCTCGGCCATGGCGCTGTCCCTCCAGTTCTTCGTAGTTGGTTAGCCCCAACACGGGCTTGATGGTACAAGCAAAATTGTGATCGCCACCTGAAACAGGTACACTGTCCTGTACCCGCCCTGCAAAAGATCATTCTTCCAGCACGTCATGTCTAGCCAGCGTGGTTGTGTAGCGTGTTTGATTGCGCGGTTAAGCTTTGAGGCTCTGCCCCTCCCCGCCATCATCTTTCCGTTTGCTGGTGTGCGATTTCATCACATCAGTCGTCCGAACCGCTGTCGAGCTGGTCGCGTGCCCTGGATCTCAACATTAAGGAAACCCCTAAGATCGTGCCGCTCAGGCTGTGATCGTGCCGCTGTTGGTTACACCGATAGTTACAGGTGTTTGCCATACGGCTCTTCTTGGGGCCTATTCGCTTTTTTCCCATCGAACCATCCCCAGTTCCCCAGCTACTATCAGTATGCATTGTGACAGTTTTATATGAACTAGATTATTATTCATCATGGCGATCGTGATTGAAATTTAGGCTGTGTGATGGGACTTTCGGAATTTTTTTTTCAGCCCAATGTGACAGCAGCCTAGGAACAATTTTGGTTGGGTGGATGCTAGCCATACCGCTAGCCGACCACAAGGAGCAGCATGTCAACACAACAGCAGAAGAAAACCATTATGCCCTAATCATGGCCATTATCTTGCCGCCGCAATGATGTAGCTTCTTCTTTATCTAGTTCCTAACCGGCCTTCTCATCAATCAACTGATCAGTCTTCGGCGGCAGTTGTTTTTCCCCAGTATGCATCACCATGTCATAGAAAGTACTCCTCTTGGCCATTAGATCGTTCGGACTGCCGACCTCCAGAATCCTGCCTGAACCCATGACCACTACCCTGTCATAGTCCATGATCGTCTGCAGCCGGTGAGCCACAGTTATAAGGACCCTGTTTTCACTGCCTGCACGAGAGAGCTCGGTGCGAAGTACTTCTTGCACACCAGCGTCGGTGCGTGCATCCATGCTTGACGTTGCCTCGTCTAGAAGAACAAGCTTGGAGCGGCGGATCAGCACGCGACATAGCGAGAGTACCTGCCGCTGGCCGTGGGAAAAGTTCTCTCCCTTGGTCTTCACCATGGTTGACAGTGTGAGTCTCTCTGTAAACGCATCATTGGTCGTAGAATCAGCGAGGCCTGTTGCTGTCGCCCCCTCCTCGTCAGCTGATCGAAGAATGCGCTGGCACACATCTAAGGCGTCCTGAAGTTCTACTTCTGGAACAGTTTCGGAAGGGTCGAGGTTAGAGGCAAGAGTTCCTTGAAACAGTTGTGCCTCTTGTGGAATCGTGGAAATGCAATGTCGCAGGCGCTTGTATGAAATCGCTTGAAGATCCACTCCGTCGTGAAGTATTTGGCCAGATACGACCTTGGTAAACCCGAGGAGAGATGAAATTAGCTATCGTTAAGTTAGCTTCTTGAATTACGTTGTTCTAGCTAACAGTACTGACCGTGCTTTTCCCGCTGCCGGTTCTGCCAACAATGGCAACGCGCGAGCCAGGCTCAATTCTCAAAGAGATGTTCTTTAGGATGTCTTGTCCATTAGGATTGTATCGAACTGTGACATTCCGCAATTCTACGGTGCCAGTTTTTGGCCAACTCGCTGGCACGTTCTCACTGCTCTTGGTAACGCAGTCTTTCTCTGGTGCCAGCTGGGCGTACTCTCGAACGCGCTGGAACTGCACGTCACTTAGCATTAGCAGATGGTAAAGGACTCGCCATATTCTTCGAGACGTACCGTTTGCATAACAACGCTTAGATTGTTAAAACTGAAGATCAGCGCTAATACCTTGTCGCTAAGTTGGGTTGCCTGCGACAAGCAGAAGCCCGCAAAGCCAGCCGACATTTTGCCACTCTGCGACAATACAAGTGACGCTGCAAAGACATTGATTACCGTAGCCAAAATGCTCATTCTGAATTTCAGCCACTGGCTGGCGTTTGGCTGAGCATGCTGTGCCCGGGACGATGCACAGAGCAAGCGGTTCATCTTTGCATGGAAAATTGCAGACGTGGACGACGTCGCACGAATCACCATAGAACCAGTCAGCCCCTCAGAGAACGCTGAAAGGACAGGAGACCGGCTGGAGGACACGAGCTCTGTGAGAAGGAGGCTCACACCCTCGTGCATCCGCGCAATCAAGCAGCCAAGGACCAACAGAGCAAGGGCTAGCAGAATGAAAATGGGGAGTTGGAGGCAACAGCACCCATCATGAGCATACATTTAAGAATGTCGCTGATGACTGGGACAGTGTAATGATAGATAGACTGATCCAGAGTTGACATGTCTCCCGACAAACTATTCAGGACCGTTGATATAGCCTGCTCACTGAACCACGACAGAGGTGCAGCCATGAGAGCATTAATCATGTCCATGTGCAGCTTGTTGGCAGCCACCGAGATACCCCTGCTGAGAGTCATCATACGTACACCATCAATAGCCTCAGTCAGGTAGCTCAAGCCAATGTACCGCATCAAAAAGTATGAAGTGCTGCTTCCGCAGTCGCCGGAGTGTTCAACCCAGCGCGACATCCAGTAGTTGGTGTAAATGCCAGCGCCGGTGTGAAAGAAGCAGGTAGCCACAGTCAGTGTTGCAAAAAGTGGCCCTCCAAAGTACATTAAATAAGTGAACACTGTTTTGTCAAGTTAGCTAGAGTAACTTGACTCTAAGAGGAAGTATAACTTGCCTAATAGCGGGCCTGCAGTACCTACTTTTGACCGTTCTTGGCCAGCAACCAATTCCACTGTTTCTCCAACATCTGCATCCTTGCCCGCAGACAAGATGGTGTGTATCTGATTTGAATGCTCCTTATTCACATTCACATTCGATAGGATGGCCTTAGGTTTACGCACATGTCCTTTCTTTTACGCGACGGATTGAACACGACCGTTGTCCATAACAATAGTCATATTGGCTTCATGTGCAACCCAGGCGTGTTGGGTCACAAGGATAACGGTTCTGTTTTGCAGAAGAATTGAACAGAATACACCATTCCATAATTCGAAAGATGTCTTGGTGTCCAGTGCGGAAAAAATATCGTCAAGGAGAAGCAACGACGCGCGGGAAAACAAGGTTCTTGCAAGTGCAACTCTTGCGCGTTGTCCGCCTGCAATCCATTAGAATATGATATCAAGTGCAACAAAGTGCTCTTACGCATACCTGACAATGCAAAACCACCATCTCCAATCACTGTCTGATCCCCCTGCTGCAGTTCTGCGAAGTCGACGTCCAAGCGGCAGGCGTCAACAACATTTCTGTATCGCGTCTTGTTATATGTATTGTGAACCAGAATATTGTCTTGGATTGTACCAGCTTGTAGCCAAGCAGTCTGTGGAGCGTATGCTGTATCTTGTTGGCGAGTGACACTCCCGCTCTTCTTGACAATTTCTCCCAGTAGCGCTAGTAGCAGTGAGGACTTGCCACTACCACTATCGCCTGTCACCACATTCAGACCACCTTGGATGAATTTGATGTTGATGTCACGCGGATAGAAAGCAGCTCCGGCAGCACGCTGGAAGGTCGCATTCTGAATCTCGGCAGGCCTATTGGGATAGGTATCGAGCGGCGTCAGACTCTTAAAGAACTTGTCAAGTCGGCGCAGAGATACCACTGCCTTGGAGAAATCGACACTGACTAGAGCCAGAAAGACCAAGCAGTCTTTGACAATCTCCAGTAATTGGATGGTCATGTACGCAGTGGATGCTGTCAGTGGCAATTTCCGAACACTGACATGAAGACCAAATATTGTGACCAGTGACAAGATTGGAAAAAACTCGGCTATAAGTGACAGAGCTGTGCTGAAAATGTCGATTGCCGTTATATGCTTCTGTTCTGTTGCTCGAGCTCGTGTGATATTTTTTGCGGCCGATTCTTCCCATCCAAAGTACTTGATGATCTTGATAGATCTGAGGTATTCAGATGCCAGGGAAATGCGTAAATCTTGCGCCGTCATCATTAAGCTTGAATACACAGTGGGCAAGAACGGAGGTGTAGGGCTAAAACTAGGATGCAGTTTAGAATAGCTTACACGAGAAGATAGTAACGCAGTAAAGTATAATAAAAATATGTGCATTATAGATGTAGAATCTTTAGATGATAGAGTCTCCATCTCCGTTTTGAACTTAGAAGGTCTCTGTATCGCCACCGGCGGAAATTTGGTTAAACTGGAAATACAAAGTTGAAGCGTGCTAGGCCATAAGTAAGAAAAATAGTCTGCAGAACCTCCGCTGCTTCTACTCTCACTGTTTCCCGTTCTTTGCTTATTGTATCGTTCCCAGTCGCTTATTAGTCATCCTCGTGGCGCTGCTAGCGATGCGGGCGGACCTGGCGCCGCGTGGGGGCGGCGCCGGCGCTCGACTTAGGCGATCCGGTCACAGTGCTGAATCCGAAGCGGGATGCGCCGGTCAGGGTGGTGCGCCGGCCAGAGTGGGAGGGGGAATGGAGCGTCGCCATGTCGGAGAGTACGCTTCGTGTGCCTCTGGCCTCGGCCTAGTCTTCGACATGTTTCGTAACACCTTTTTTGCTTGTATTCGTCGCAGACGGACCTCGTTGGTGAAATCATAAATGAATTTCTTGTAAATGCCTTTGTATATCACCTCTGCACAGGCTAGCTTCCTCCACTACAGAGCAGGAAGTGAGGTGACAAACTATTCTATAACTAAGGAGAAAACACGTGGTAAGGCTTTAAAATAAAGCTACACCTTTTCCATTCCGGTCTATCTTTTCCTTAGAGACTACACTCCCAGCTCACCCAGCCCCCCAGCAGCGCCCTGCCCGATAGTAGGTCCTGCACTGTAGGTCTCGCCCAGGGCATGTGTATCTCAAGATTCTGCGTGTAGTCTGCTAAGAGCATCAGCACTGTGGCGGTATTGGTCCTCTGGAAACTGATTACTTACCCTTCCAAAGTCTAGCCTTGGCCCGAGGGATCACCGTTGAATCCTCCACCTTGCGCAAAGGGGTCAGCGCCGACGCCTCCACCAAAGCCATCATCTCCGAATTATCCACCGAATACTTCGCCAAATCCTTGGTCAAAGTCGCCCTCGCCGCCGAAGAACTGCGGGTCGCGTTTCTCGGTAGCTCTCTAGTCCAGCTGGCCAGAAAAGAACCCCGCGGGGTGGCTCTGGATCTGCTCATCGGTAGCAAACGGATTAGGCTGACCGACGCCGCCAAAGGTATCCTCAGGCGAGCCGGCCTGAATCGGCAAGCCCTGTGGGCTGCGCTTCTCAGCAGCTCTCTTGCCCAGCTGGCCAGAAAAGAACCCCGCGGGGTGGCTCTGGATCTGCTCATCGGTAGCAAACGGATTGGGCTGGCCGACGCCACCAAAGGTATCCTGAGGCGAACCAGCCTGGATGGGGAGGCCCTGCGGGCTTCGCTTCTCTGGCGCATCCGCGACCGGCGCGGCAAGTGCTGTGGGCAGGAGAGATAAAAGCACAACGGAGAAATGCATCTTGATAACTAGCAAGAAAAAGTGTAGTTTAAAAAATGTAAAAAGGAAGACTGTGTTGAAATAAATGCGATGATGGAAGCTGCTGACTGTATTCTTGTTGATATAACGAGCGGACGCAGTCAGCTTAAATACACATCTCATGTTACCCGTCTCTACCTCGTCTGTAAATAGCCGGCGCATTTCGACTGCATGTCTCGGCATACCCGATCTGCTTGGAGCATGAAATGGCTCTGACTGTACTATTCATGGCTATCTTCTAAAACTTTTACCGAATATTCCACACGGTCTGGTTTGGCCTCGTCGTTGGATCTATCTACTGTAACGTTAGCTTCGGCTCATGCAATGCATCTGCCCATGGGCGACCGCGCGCTACCCCATAAAAACTCCCGGGGGCTACACGAGCATAACTTAATAGAGTTTCATCGCGATGTTGAAATTCAAGCCGTTCGTATTCGTTATGCTGTCACATTCCCGCCCATTGGTGTTCTTTCTTATACGTCAGGATATAAAGTTGCACCACAACAGCAGGTCTGTACATATCTCTTGCAGTAGGGGTAGGGAGACTGTACAATTCATCATGGGTAGCAAATTTGACAGCAGTGAATACCCGAGCACCAGCGAGCTGTGCTGAAGCTACTACTGCATTGCATCCGAAGCAAATATTGCATACTAGAATCAGACCAGCGATTGAAACAAGCGCGATTAATGGCAGCTACTAATTCGGACATCTTCGTCGCATATGCATAGGTTAGCTTTCTTCGCTAGACTCCGCTAGAGCGCATGGTTGTTGGGTTGAGACGAAGCACAACCAGCATTCCCCAAAACATTGTGCAGCTCTTGTTGGAGCATCTGCTTCCTGCCCATCAAGCTGCAGCACTTCACGGCACATACTATCATGGGTAGACTGTTGAGTCGGAAAAAGACTACTCGCCCGTCTCCTCCCACCGGCACCTTTCATAGTCGCACGTAAAGTGGAAGAATCACGCTAGTAACTCCCTACGGGCCTC
Organism: Cordyceps fumosorosea ARSEF 2679; assembly: GCF_001636725.1. Classification (NCBI taxonomy): domain Eukaryota; kingdom Fungi; phylum Ascomycota; class Sordariomycetes; order Hypocreales; family Cordycipitaceae; genus Cordyceps; species Cordyceps fumosorosea. The sequence continues at coordinate 479,559 of NW_017387319.1, read as the reverse complement.
GAGTGAGGATCTCTCCACGAGGTCAAAATACGTAATACAGCACTCCTACCCTGTGGTGATATTCTGCATTGTATGCATAACCATACGCGAAACATGGTCTAGCCCATGCATCACGTTCGGGAGGCACGAGTGGTTAAAACAGCTCCCTCGCGTGTGTAGCGCCAGGCCGTACGGAATCCCACACCGCCCAGGCTTCAGGCTTTCCAGACACAGGTGTATACTAGTCCTCTTTAGAAACATAGCTAAGGAGTTAGTCTCTTCCTTACTTATTAGGCTTATAAGATTAACTACTACTAGACTATTAGTAAAAGGCTAGTTATATAGGTATACTTTAGTAAGATCTAACTAGTAAACGCGTTTAGTAGTAGAGAAGAGCTTTTAATTAGCTTAAAGGGTAACTACACTCTCCTAAGAATCTATATCCTTTTAGTATAATTTATCTTTAGTTAATATAGTCTCTAATCTTACTATTATATTATAAGGAGAGGCTTAGCTAAAGATTAAGCTAGCACTAGTATAATACACACACGTTGATCTATAGTATATTAAAATCGTATGTTCTATACTGTGAGAGCTTGGGCCACAGCCCAGCTAGAGTGATAGCCTGGTGGCCTGAGGCACGGACCCGATAGGGGGAGCTCCCCCTTATGTATAGTAGCCACTTCGTAACACCCTCCCTATCTCTTCCCTCCGTAAGAGATTCAATTCAACCTCATATTGACGCCTACTCGCAGTAGCCGTAGGGCCAGTCCTTAACATATACCTAGATAAAACCTCGTTTTAGAACTTCTGAATCTAGGCACACTTAAGCGTATGCCTTTGTGGATCTTACTCGTAACACTCTACGTCGCATTATATAACGTCTCGTATGCAGACGCACGCGACGAGGCCTGCCGTCGACTTTTTCCAATCTCATGTGCATGTAAAACAGCGCTTGGACTGGCCGCGACAAATGAGCCCAACTTTTTGCTCAGCCTTCACTCTTGACGATGTGCAATGTGTCAAAGTAGCTAACTTACCACTCACTCACCTTGTTTATCAGTACTCGCCGGCGTCGGGACAGAGGGCGATTGCTATCACACATCAACCACCAGTTAGACAAGGACGGTCGCTTCGTCATCTACATAGGCATTTGTGTTGGCTGCAGAGTCGACGACGTGCCACAGATTGATAAGTATGTGTGGGTGTGGTCAAGGGTGGTTACACCTATTTATGTTGGCTCTTTGGATAAGTTTTTCCGCTCACGAAAAGCAGACTGGATTACCCAAGTAAAATGCTTATTTAACATCTTATCTCGCGTCAACTATAGCATCTTATTGCCGCTTCGTGGACAGAACGAATTACGTCCGTTAGATCCGACAACCACAGGCACAGCAACCGCCCCAATTGCCTCAATAGTACCCCAAGGAGGCGACTGACATCTGACAATCTCCGCGATGTGAAAACGGAGAGGAAGTAGACACTTCATGATAATTATTCTACAGATTAATCCTCACCGAATTAACTAACGTTACCTGTTCATCCTTGTCAAAGGTGATTGGAGACAACTCCGAGAGTTGGCCAGTGCGCGATTCGCCCGCGCGGGCCACTTGTCTTGACGGCTTGGCACAAATCCTCCATCGCCCAGCTCAGCTGGTCGCCTTCATGATGGCGCCAAGACGAGCGTTGGCCCCCAAGGGGACAAAACCTCTGGGTACTGCCGGCTTTACCTACCTACATAGGTAGGGCACGACCAAGCCCGCTCTCGCTTGCTTCCGCCATTTTTTGACTCGAGCCTCTTGGCCCGCCGCACCCTACGGCGCGCACACAGACTCACCAGCCACACACATACTCGGCCCTCCGTCGCTGTTGTCGTCATTGTTCGTGTTTTTGGAGGGGCGACGGACATGACAGCGCCTTACTCGCGCACGGCGTGACAGGCTGATGGATGCAGGACACAAGGCGGCCGACACTGGGGAAACCCTTCGCCAGAGAAGGGGGTCTGGGCCAGCTATATGCTACGAATATCAAATCATGGCCCAATTCATTGCTGCGTCTACGGTGATGGTTCGGATAGGAGCTCTCTCCAAGACCTTAAATCTTGCGCCGACGCCGCCTTGATCGGATGGAGGCGCCGGGCGCTGTCCGGACATTGCGGGGCTAGCAGCTACAGGCATAGAAGCGAGACGCGCGCTGAACGGAGTAGTTGAATACTGGGCGAGTTTAGCAGAGGCGCTCGGAGTAGAAACACCGTTTTGCATTTCATCAATGCCTATAAATTATTCTCTTTATATCTTACCTCGAGCACTTATATACATATAGCGTTCAAAAGCACTGTTACGCTCCGCTCAGGTAATACCGCCACCGTGGCCATGGCTCACGGGTCTGCTGATCATGACGGGCCCCATGAGCAGGGCGGGCGTCGCAAACGGCGCAGCGCCGGCGCAAACGCGGGCTCGCATATCGACGTCGTCACATCGAAAACATGTGTACATGTTCGTAAGAAACCACCTTGGGCAGACATTTCCGGTACCGAATCAGTAGAATTGACAAATCATGCACCGTTTCACTTACCTTTTGCTGCCGTCAATTTTCTTTGCTTCTTCATCCTCCCTCCGTCGCGCTCTCGCTGTGCACCTTTAACGGCATAGCCTCACCCACATCCCTCCTGTGGGCATCCTCTTTCACTTAACTTTAGAGGTATAGCTTCATTCCCTTGCTCGTCACGTTGGGTGTGAAGCTGGGGGTCTAGCCACTTTTTTCTTGCGGTTTCTGCTCCCTTTTTGCACGGATTCCGCGTCCCCCGCCGAAACGCCGTGCTGTATTGTCAGAGAAGCACCGAGCAGGGACCACTTCCTCCCCTCCTTCCTCAGTCGAGCTTTTCCGCCTCTTGGCTCGCGCCCACTTCCGAAGAGCCCTTGAATAAAAAGCCAGCTTGCGGCCCCCCTCCAGCCTCTTCCCGTGTTTCGCTGTTTTCGGAGAATCAAGATCATCTTTCTTTTCCCTTCTTCTTTTTTTATTGTACTTCGTTCTTCACCCGAGCGTTGTAGATTTTGTTCAAAGATCCAATCCAGCGTTTGGCCATCTCTTCCTCGTCTTGGCGCATCGACACCCACCAACACCGCAATCATGAACGTTCCTAGCAAGTTCCTCAGCAACCCTCAGGACCTCGGCGTCGTCGCCGTTGGCTTCTCTGGTGGCCAGGTACGGCGCATCTCCACCCTTGCTTTGCCGCGCAATTGAACAGGCACCAAAAGCCCAATAACAAAAAAAGCTCTCCTGGACTAACATACCTTTCCCACGCGAAACAGCCCAAAGCCGGTGTCGACAACGGCCCGTCCGCCCTCATCGAGTCTGGCCTCCTCACCCAAATTAAGGAGGAGCTCGAGTACACCCTTCACGGCGACTCGGAGGTGCAGTTTTACAAGGATCTGGCCCCGGCCGCCGATCCCGACTACCGTGGCATGAAGAACCCACTGCTCGTCTCAGCAGTCAACCGCAAGATCGCCGAGGCCACCTACAACCACTCCTCGCAAGGCCGTCTGACCTTAACCCTCGGCGGCGACCACTCGGTCGCCATCGGCACTATTGCTGGCACTGCCAAGGCCACCCGCGAGCGCCTCGGCCGCGAGATTGCGGTCATCTGGGTCGACGCCCACTCCGACATCAACACCCCCGAGGGCTCCGATTCGGGCAACATCCACGGCATGCCTCTCGCCTTCCTCACAGGCCTTGCCAAGGACGACAAGGAGGAGTACTTCGGCTGGCTTAAGGAGGACATGCGCCTTAACATTGCCAAGCTCGTCTACATCGGCCTCCGCGACGTCGACAAGGACGAGAAGAAGATTCTACGCGAGAACAATGTCAAGGCCTTTTCTATGTTTGACGTTGACCGGTATGCCCACAGTTCCTGACGATTCAGTGTGAGCTACATCGCTAACAAACGCCCCATAGCTATGGCATCGGTCGCGTCGTCGAAATGGCCCTCGCTCACATCGGCAACGACACCCCCATCCATCTGTCTTTTGACGTCGACGCCCTGGACCCCATGTGGGCGCCCAGCACCGGTACCCCAGTCCGCGGCGGCCTGACGCTCCGCGAGGGTGACTACATTTGCGAGTCCGTTCACCAGACCGGCAGCCTCGTCGCGATAGATCTCGTCGAGGTCAACCCCGAGCTCGCCGCCACCGAGGAAGGTGCCAAGGCCACCATCGGCGCCGGCTGCTCCCTAGTCCGTTGCGCTCTCGGCGAGACTCTGTTGTAAAATCTATTACGGAACGCTTCCCATTGGAAGCAATCGACAGGAAATGGAGAAAAACGAAAAACGAAAAAAAATCGCACAAGAGCGCAAGCGATGCTATTTCCTATGTCAAAGAGGGCATTGACGTTTTTTTCACTTGGTCTGGCGTACTAGGTGGCATATGAAAAGAATGCATTTAATGAGATGGAAACTCCCTAGTAACGAAAATAGGTAGAAAGCCAACGTCTGTCACGATATATATACATATACACAAAATGATTGAGAATTTTCTTGATTGCCTTTTTGGGTGGAATCGTGAAAAAAACAATACTGTGCATGACGTAAATGTGCATGTTGGAAATGTCACGCCGCGTGGCTGGGATGCGCCGCAGACTAAACCCAGCCACCCCTGCAGCCCGCCGTTCGGTTCTCCTCGCCCTGCATTGTTCATTTTCTTTGTTCTTTTTGATCCTCGCTTTGACGTACTTGGTGCTTTCCACGTCCCCCGTTTCTTGCAAGCGTCGGCTTCATCTTGCAGCGTTTGAGCGAAACATTGCCCGAGTGGCCATTCCCCCCCCTGTACCCCGCCGCCAGCCCCTGCGACCGAGTTACACAAACAAATCGACCAGACCGGAGAAGAAGCGGACAGGATCGGCGCAGCGCTCGGAAAATTTTGCTATATCGAGTCTTGAACAAGGAGATGGGAAGAGAGAGTGCGAGTGCTTGAAACTGGATCGCGCATCTCGTGTCGAAGAAAGCGCCCGCATCATCTCGTGCGGCGCAAAAGCGCTCTCAGCGCCGATTACCACTTCTTCCGCCCGCCCCCGACCTCTGCGCGCCCGCGAATCTCTACCCTGTCGCGACTCCTGAAGGCCACAAAAGGCATCGTCGCCGCACATTGAATCAACCGCTCTCATCCGGCCGACATGCTCCCACCACCCCCACCACCACCACCACAACCACCACAACCACCACAACCACCGGCATGCCTCCGCGCGGCGCGTCGTCCACGTGCGGACGTACGACTGGCCGCCATACCAGGTCAACATCTGGCTCTTCATCATGCTCCTCGCGGCCTCATCGATGCTGGGGGTGACTGCCACGTTCATGCAGACGCAGGCGCAGATGGGCCTGCCGGTGCCGTGGTACCTGCCGTACGACGTGACGGTCGCGGCGGTGGCGCTCGCGTTCCTGCTGGGCGTGGCGTGGCTGATCTGGTACCGGCGGCTGCTGCCGGCGATCGTGATGATTGGCGCGTTCGCGCTATTCGTGCTGTGGACGGTCGGGCTGGCGGCGGGCGCGGTGGCGCTCTGGGGGAGCGGCGGCGTGCAGAGCGTGTGCAACTTGCAGGTCTGGAACCAGAGCCCGCACGCGCCGGACGTGGAGACGCTGGCGTGGTTGCAGCAGCGGAACATCTGTAAGTCTCTTTGTTTTCCTGGAAGGTGAGATGATAAGTGCTAATGAGATGGCAGGTCAGTCATGGTATTTGGTGTTTGCGATGGGTTTGACTGGTGACATCTTTTTGATATGGGTCATGTGGATATCGTATCAAGTCTTTGTTCGTTCATGAAATTACATTGACTCATTTACTGCCGCGCTGCACATAAATACCACCTAATATAACAAGTCGCGAGGAATGCTTTCCCTATATCCAAATGTCTCGTTGAAAGATTCCACATCCAATGTATATTGTTGAAAGACTCTTCCTTGGTCCTCTCCGCAAATTTTCCTTGCAAGTGTCAGTTGCATCTTGTATTCTGAAATCCAGGGACAGCAAGCATAGCGAGGCGTGGTCTTAGAAACTAGCAACAACAAGCTGAGGCATGCTTTCAATGTCCTCTATAGCGGTAATGTCAATATCTTCATTCTTGGATCCGGCGCCAGGGCAGTTGTGTACACCACCAGCGGTGGTGTTCAGCCAACTACTGCAAACGGAGCAGCGAGTCGCCATGACTGCGATTGACAGCAGGTGTATTTGAGCTATGAACGCACGGTCATGAATTTCTGGAAGTACAGTATCAATGTGTGGTGCGAAACTAAGAAGCAACGGAGAAAGAGGAAGAAGGCGGCCGTCGACCGCGTCTTATAGAGGTTTTCCCTCCATACTTCTTGCCGCAAGCTCCTTACAGATACATCATTTCTTACAAGTTTGAGGACGCCTTTTGCAAATGGAAAAAGCCGCGAGCATGTCTGCCTAGAATTCCAAAAGCTTGGCCAATATTTGGGTATGAATGGTGTAGGTCAATTGGCTAATACCTCACGCATAACAGGTCGCCGTGGCGCAAACATCATCATTCCAAAGACCTGCCTCCCCAGGCTCAGTGCATGCATTTATAGAAAAATCAGCAGAAACACGCAAATTCATATCTGCAATCGCGCAGGGAAGATACCCACGACGACCTTGAACGCATTCTAGCTTGGGGGCGAGAGTGGTCGCGCGTGGTTGTTGCGTAAAGAACGGATACGGCGGAAAGCGCCAACCCAGCTAAGCGCCGAGGCTCTCAAGTGATGGTGACTTGCATATATAGGGTTCATTGGTCTTGTGGCATAATCTAGGGCCAAGGCTGATCTCAAGGCGTTCTGCTGGGCGGTTAGTGATTGGGCAGGTGGTCATCATGCTGCAGCTGGAACAGCTATGCAGGTTGTAAATCCCTGTGGTGCGCGAACCGTTTGTTGACCACGAAACCGCACCAGGCAACAACGGCCAGATTCAAAAATCACCTTGTTCCCCCGACGCAAAGTTGGCCCTCAACTTTATCGCAAGCACATATCAGCCTATTACAAACATGTCGCCGCCAAACCCTTACGAAGCCGATCCTCAAAAAATCCCGCCGTCAGACCCCTACCGTGAGGAGCCCTTGTACGGCCGGTACCTCCCGGAGCCCACCGATTTCACGCCTGACTCCCAGCACATCAACTCGACCACCCCAGATTCTCTTGCGTATTGACTTTCCGTCTTATCCATGTGCACCCCTAGCAATCGTATTTACGATAATGAGACGGGCGGCCGCGATGTCTTTGCGTTGGGAAGTGTCATCATCAAGTCTACTCACCTGAAGGGCGCTGGCCCAATGCGAGACTATACATTGGCAGATGAAAATGAGGTAGCCGCCACCAGACTTGCAAGCAAGCCTGGTTCTTAGAAGAATGGCAATTAAGACCCCAAAAATTTACTTTGCCGGAAAGGTGAGCTACTTTCGCCGAAAAAGGCTTCATGAAGTTGCAGTTCTAATAACGGTCGTAGATCCAGGGTAAGACCGTGTTGGTGCAAGAGAGGATTGCGGGCGTAGGATTGAACGTCGCGTGGCGTTATCTTTCGGCGTCCGACAAGCAGAGCTTCAAAGAGGCAGGCGCGTAACGTCTTGAAGGCGCTGTCGACCATCAACGCGTCCGACTGCGGCGGACGCCCCGGCTACGTCGTGGCCGATCCCGACCCGGTGGCCAACCGTGGTGTCCTACAGCTTGAGCGGGAGATCCTGTCGGGTGGCGACGACGATGTCCCCCAGAGCTCATGTGTGCTGATGCACAATGACTTGTCGCAGTCGAATCTGATCGTCGATCGAGGCAGGATTCTCGCGGTGGTGGATTGGGAGATGGCGGGCTGGTTTAGCTGGGAGAAGGCGAGGGAGGTGCATCGGCGCAGCCGGAGCCCGTCCGAAAAGTCGTATGCTCATCTGAACCTGCCACAGGAGGTTTTGGACGATATTTATTTTTGGAATGACTTGTACGGGTAGATTGTCTCATTCTCCGGGTTTTTTTTTTGGCGTATTTTGGGGGAGCCAGCCAGTTGTAGAATGGGGGCGCGGCTCTTTGGATAACGAGGGCGCGCGGGGCAGATTTCTGTAGCACACAGTCTTGCACTCAATGCCAATGATGAACCGGCAATCGACGGATCAGTCAGGCCAGTCTGCCTCAGAACACATTTCTGCACCTGTTTCGGGGCAGCCGGCGCTGCCGTCTTCATCTCACCCGTCCGCATCTCCTACACCTCCACGATATTCCCCGAAACGAAAGCTAGATGCCCCGCCATCACAGCTCGACTGGCCTGCTTCTCACATATCCATATTTCATTATTGGTGGCGGTGCAAGGCTAGCTCACCTCCCCTGTTCAGCTGTGATGGCAAGCAGCCACACCAGGCTGGCGCTGGCCCAGACCTCCCTCCACGACCCCTCCAAGAACAACCCCTCATCTCAATTCAATTCCCTCTTTTTTTGTGATCCTCTTCCAGTGCCTTCGAGTTGAAACAAGTAGGTGAGAATTACGATGCTGGTCGAGGAGGACGAAGTCGCTTTGCCAACCAGACTTGTCGGTGTTGTAGGCAGCCTGCCTGACGTTGTTTCCAACATTTATGAAGTTATGGAGGGGTGGTTGAGTGTGTTTCCGGAACTTGGCGAGCTTTGATCCCACATTGCTTTTTCCACTGACTGACCGTGCTATTTTCCGAATCAATTGAGAACTGAGAATCTACCAAGATATAGCTCCACCACCCACATTACCACGCAGGCACACGGCATTCGGTGCCTCCGAAGCGGCCTGCTTAACACGGTCCTCCCTCTCTTAGCATGATAGCCATCATGAGATCTGGCCCGGCCTCGGATATCTTGAAGCTGCTCCAAGTGCACCGTCGGCAAAAGAAGGTACTTGTACTTCTAAGACCATGCCGGACCTGCCGTGCTTGCCGTTCGAGTTAGTTAGTCTCATAGACCGTCCACAAATTCACGTCTAGCGCCACCCGTACGACCAAACTGTTTCTGTCTAGGATAGCTGTCCCGGTAAGCTGAGTTGTTGGGAGCTTTCCAGCTGCGGACCCCTGCTGCCATGTAGCTTTCCAGAGAGGAGGGGGAGCTTTCCTGCATGACGTATCGCGCACATGCAGACGAGGGGCGTGTCTGGTGGCATAACTGGGATGGCTGGTGGCCTCCAGTTTTAGCCTCCCCTCCTCACCGGTGTTAGTGAGCTCATTTGGGGTTGGGGGTTTCCTGGGCTTGGCTGGATGGAGGGGGGATGGATAGGATTTGCGCTCCCGTCTAGATCGAAGAGGGGAAGCTGCTGCCGGATATGAGTGCGGGCAGTTGAAAAGGTATAAGATGGGCAGACACTGCACCCCTTTCGTTGGCGCTGGTCAGATCCCACATACCTGTCTCATACTATTTCCTCTACCTTTTACACCCTACCTCAAAATCGCAATGGATTTCATCAAGAAGGCCGCCGGCGAGGCTCTTAACAAGGGCAACTCGAGCAGCAACAACAACCAGGGTGGCGACAACCAGCAGCAGAACCAAAACCAGGGCGGCGACAACCAGCAGCAGCAGCAGGGTGGTGACAACCAGCAGCAGGGCAGCAGCAGCAGCAACAACAACAACGTCGGCCAGGAGGACTACCTCGACAAGGGTAAGCACTCACCAATGTGGCCCGCGGGCAGCAAGCAGTGCGCTCAGCGCCTTGTTTGAACTGTTACTAACATGATATCTTGGACGTAGGCATCGGCTTCGTCTCCAAGAAGGCCGGCTACAACGTGGACCGCAACACCGAGGAGAAGATTGGCGATGGCATGCGCAACGCCTATGAGAAGTACTCTGGGTAAGTCTCCGACGGCGGCGGCGGGAGTCGTCGATTCATGATTGGGGTCCAGACTAACAAGGCGTGCGCCGTCTATAGCAACAAGGTTCCCGAGAAGTTCTCTAACTAAAGAGGCTTATCGCGCATGAATTGAAAACACAAGGCGAAGAGACTTGGCCGCCGTTTGCTGTGGCGATAGACTAGTCGCTGTAAACTTTAGTTAATATACCACTTGATTTTTTCCTAAGCAGCAGTTTTGATACGGACGTGCATGTGAAAGCAGCATTGTCTGCTGAGGAGGTGATGAGTGCTGTATCTGTTCGATGGCGTTCGCTTGGATTGAGCATGATACAAGCATTGATCGGCCTGCGCCAGTGTGGAGAGTTCCAAAGTTTAAAAAAGACAACGGCTCTTGCGAATGGAGCTCGTCGCTGACGGCATTGGCGGCTTCCTTGATTCTACCCATCGCTTTTGAGCTGTGGCATCATGCCTTTGAGTTGCGGCAGCAGGCCTTTGTAATAGTTTTGTTCCTGGCGAGGCGAAGACGTGTCCCTGATCGAGTGGGAGATGCAACGGTTTGGGTACGGGGAAGCGACAAGCGTTCGCTACGAGGGTGCGGCTTGGATCCCGTCCTTGCCGGTTTCGAACTGGGCGATCATACGGCATCTGATATGATGCACGGTGCTCGCAGGGGTATTGGGGCCTTCAGAGCCTGATCAAGATGCCAACATGGTACAGCGCCACCGAGAACGAGGACGGAAGAGTGGTGGCGGTGGATGCGACGGTGCAACGTTGAGTCGGGAGGAAGATTGACATTTGTTCGGATAAAGGGGGTTCGGCTGTTGATGACCGGGCATTTTTTTTTTGGGGTATATTTGTTAATATAATCCAATCCATGGGCTGTTCGCGTGGACTTGCGCGGCCGACATGGATAGAGCAAGCAGGTCCTGGACCAGAAATACAGGGGCGGAACGAGCTCCTCCTACGGCGCCTGTAGGGGTTTGCTGCACCTTCAAACCGATCTAGTATCATGGACTCTAGAAAATTGTCACAAACACTAGGTAGCTAGGGAGTATTTCTTCAACATCATTCTGGTCTTGTTGAAACCAGTGTAGAAATAAATAAAAAATCGAAGAAAAACAGTAGTTCCAGGGCACTCCAAGGCGCCAGGCGCTATCAAGACCTACCTGTGCTTGAGAGGCGGCGCCAGCGAATCCACCATGATGCGCGGCAGAGATAAAAATGCCCCTCCACTTCGGTACCTGGCTTTGGCTGTGACACCGTGAGTACCTGACGGGACTGCGTGTCGCGTCGTCTCGAGAAAAAAGAAAAAAGCCTGTCCACAACGACCCCATGCTCTCTCCAGCACCGCAACAACTTGCACCAGCTTGCATCCCTGCATCTACGAATATTTTAACGGCCATCAATGGCCTTTTCCCCCTCTCGTTTGCCCGACAGTTACGCGCTCCGACTTTACGATTCCACGCCTTCTCACCGACCACCGCCCTGTTTCCAAACAAGTACCTGTGACGCCGTTTCGCGCGCGCCTCAGACGCCCTAGTAACTCTTACCTGCGACTGCGCGCGAAAATAGCCAGCCCTTCTCCCAGCGCTCTATTTTTCGCAAAGACTCTTCCCCTTCCGAACTCTACTGCCAGTCTCCAGCAAGATGCAGCATGGCTGATTCCACGGACACTCCTGGCGGCCCATTGTTCCGCCCCTCGACCGCCACGCGCGACGCAAACCAACGGAATGACGATGCCGGCGCCTCCTCCCCCGCTACCGTCGCTGCGCCGGCCAAAGATACGTCCACGCCCAAAGGCCCGTCGCGGCGAGGCCCGGGACCTGATCACAGCTTGTTTGATGCGGCGCCCATCGATAATACCATGGCCCCCGAGGACAACGTCTCCGAGGCTGCCGTGAGGCAGCACTTCAAGGACGTCGAGTCGAGCTTTCTCCCTGTCCTGTCTCCTATACCGACTGCGCCCGCCATTGGAGAGCCGGCCACTGACGATACCTTCCTCTTTGACTCGCCGCAAAAGATTGACAGAGCGCCCTTACCGCCTGTTCACCACGCCCAGGAACCCGACACCACCGCAGTCAGCACCACCACCTCCAACCTTGAGGCCTTTGACTCGTCTCCTACGGCGGCGGCGGCGGCGCGCACCGTGTCGCGCGCCGTAAGCATGGCCAGCAATGCCACGCGACATGCCACTGATGCCGACGAAGACAACGGCGCCGCCGCCGACGAGTCCTTTGCGTCCAGCCTCGACCACAACGACAGCCGCTGGTCCCAGTCGCAGCGCTCCGATCGCCACGATGCCGGTAGCACACCGGGTTTTGGGTTGCGCAAACAGCGGCCGAAGTACCTGCGCAGCCGTTTCGGCAGTCAACGATCTTCGACTTCGTCATTCATCACCAACGCCGAGTCCTTTGACGACGGTGACCTCACCTCCAATCAGGACATTGACATGGCCCTACAGTCCGGCGGTGTCATGCCAGCCATGGGCATGCCACGCTTTCCGAGCGGTGTGATGCCGCGCCCAGTCAGCATTGGCAGCATCGTTTCCGGTGTTGGCATGGATGACTTTGGCGACACCTCCCAGCAACTGGAGCCTCTACCCGAAGTTGACAGTCCTGCCCGAGCCAATTTTCGTTTCGATCCACTCAAGACTCCCAAGCCCTCCAGAGAGAATCTCAATGCCACACCGACAGACACAGTCATTGCGCAACACGTCAAGAATGTCCACGTCCCTGAGTCCCTGGCGAAGGAGTACAAGTTTCGATCTGGACTCGAAACACCGTTCAGACCAACAAACAGCAATGCAGGCGCCGGTACCGTGTCACGCACCGGCAAAAGCCTCACACTGAAAGAGCAAAGTAGCACGATCGAGAAGCTTTCCAAAGAAAACTTTGATTTGAAACTCAAGGTCATGTTCCTGAGCGATCGCTTAGACAAACTGTCGGAAGAAGGCATCAAGGAGATGATTTCGGAAAACGTTGAGCTAAAAACTAACTTGGCGATACTGCAAAGAGACAACAAAGTTCTGCGGAAACGGGTCAAGGAGCTCGAGAAGCGCATTCAGGAAGACGAGGAGCGACCTAGCACCGGCGGATCCAGCAACGACCAAGCGAACCGCCTCAACGACCAAGAAGCTTGGGAGCGCGAGCAGGAGCTAATTTTTCTCCGTGAACGCGTCGAAGAGTACGCTGTTGAGATCGAGAAGCTTCGAACTGAACGCGTGAGCAAAGAGTCAGAGAAGAAGAAGCTCGCCGATATTGTTAAAAGCCTTGGCGAGCGCGCTGGCGAACAGGTTGATCGCCAAGAGGAAGCAGATGTCTGGAGGGATCTGCTAGAGCAAGAAACCGCCCATCGCGAACAGACAGAGGACGACAATGTAAGACTACGCGACGAAGTTTTCAAACTAAAGAAGGAAATGGCTGCCATGCAAAGCGGCCACACTACCAACATCTACAACATTGCAAAACGCCAGCGAGATCATGCTTTCTCACCGAACAAGCCGGCTGATTTGGAGAGCTCGAATGCTGGTTTCAGCGCCGCCAGCACTCTTGTTGATGAGCTTCGACGCGAAAGCGAGAAGTTGCGGCACGAGAATGCTGAGCTGCGTCGCGAAGTTGGGGCGCAGACCTCTATGCTTACATCGCGCAATCGCGAAAAGGATCGCCTGCAGCAGGAAATTGAGGATCTCAAAATCTCCCAAGGCCGCGGCGGTGCCGCCTCAACAGCCGACAGCATCCTCGAGCGCTCCGCATCTAGGGCCGGGGCGCGCTATGAGTCGCCTTCTCGCGCCAGTGCACCTACGCTGCCCACTGCAGTCGAAGATGCAGAGCGCGAAGAGTTGGAAAACAGATTGGCAGAAGCTCGAGATCGCATGAACGAAGCCAAGATGGCCAATCAAGAGTTACAACGCGAGCTGCAGACTTGCATGGCTGATTTCGAGATGGCTGTGACTGGAAAGCAAGAGGCTGAAAACGCAGTCGTGTCTCTTCAGGAGGAGCTCGATACTGCTATGCATGACCTCATGGCGCTACAGGCCGAGCGAAATGCGACGCTTGAGGACAACAGTCGACTCGAAGAGGACTTCGAGACTCTACGCTTGGAAGCACAATCTGAAGTGCAGTCATTAGACACAGAAATTGAACGGTGCCACAGAGAAATCGAAATACTACAGGCTGATCTTGCTGATCGAGCAGAAAACTTCGACGCCCTGCAAAATGCCATGCGCGAAATGAGCCAATCAGTCGTCGGCTTGGAGGACGAACAAAACAAAAAATTGCGACGAATCCAGCAACTTGAGGCTGAGATTGAGTCTTCCAACCGCGAACTCGAGGCGTTTGAGCTGAAGCTCAGCGAAGAATCAGAAAAGAACCGCCGCTTGTCGGTGCAGCAAGAATCTTCACAGGGCGAGATTGCCTTCTTGCGCGAAGAGCAGGAAGCCGACAAGATTCGCATCGGCGATCTCGAAGCCGCGATTGCCAACGCCGAGCAAAGCTTGCGTGATGAAAAGGACAGAGCCAAGGAACTCGACGAGCGGCTGCAGCAGGAACGCGCCCAGCGAGAAATGGTGGCGAACCAGGAGAAGGAAGAAGTGCAGCAGTTTGTCAATGAGCTCAACCGCGAGGCGTCTGCCGCAAAGGACGAAGCTCGGAGACTGCGTAAGAGCTTGTCTTCACGCGAAGTCGAGGCAACTGCCTGGAAGGAGCGCCTGCAAGAGCTTGAGAATAATCTTCGCGTCACGCTGGGTGATTTGAACGGCACAAGGTCATCTCTCCTCGGGTCGATTGCTAGAATCCAACGTGACCTGGAGAACACTGTCCGGGAACTTGACGTCGCCAAGGCTTCTGTTGTTGAGAAAGATCGCCTCATCAAGCAGCGCGATGCACTGCTTGAATCGCTAGGCCTGGAAAGCCAGAAGGCCAACGAATTGCTGGAGAAGGAGAGGCTCGCTCATCGACACACAAAATCCGACTACGAGACCTTCCAAAGGACACACCAGCACCTGTCCCGCACAGCCAGCACGCAAGATGTCCGCATTGCCGAGCTGGAGAACACGCGGGGTCAGGAGCGCCGCAAGCTTGCCATGCTGGAGCAGAGCGCGCGAGAGCAGCTGATGGAGCGCAACGAGCTCCTGCTGCAGCTCTGGAAGCGCCTGAGCGTGTTGTGCGGCCGGGAGTGGGCGCACAGCCATACCCTGGTCGACAAGCAGGCCGTGCCGAGCATCGAGGTCATCTCGAGCCGCCTGCCGGGCTTTACCAAGAACCTGATGGCCGCCATCAAGATGATTGAGAACATGCTCAAGTCGTTTGAGGGCAAGATCAACTCTGTCGAGCGCGACCTCACACGGGAGTACCAGGCTCTGGAGAACAACCTTGACATGCGCGCGAAGCGGCTCGACCGCGTCGAGACGCTGGTCCGCAACCAGATCGCGTCTGGCGCCATGGGTTCCATGACATCCCAGGAGCTGCGCGGCCGCCTGTCGCGTGTCGAGCACGCGTATCAGAAGCTCAAGGTTGAGTACGAGACGCTCAAGACGGCGACCAGTGTCCGCGCGCGGGCGGCGGCGCAGCACGGCGGCGATTCGCCGCGCTCTGGCAGCGCTGGGGGTTCCCCTTCGCCTGCCGTCCACCGCGGGCCCGGCGAGCGTGATAAGGAGCGGGCCGGATCGTCGCGCGGTTCTAGGGAGAGCCGCATCCCGTCGTCGGTGCATCGCGGCAACCAGGCAGCCACCGGGTCGGACGCCGGCGGGAGCCTCGGCCTGGAGGTCGCTAAGAGTGGCGACGTGGCCGCGGGTGCGGGCAACGGCAGCAGCTACAAGAACATGCCGCTGATGCTGCGCCTCAAGAACCTCGAGGAGAAGCTGAGCACGGAGCGCGAGAGGAGGTCGCAAGAGCGCGAGGCGGCGCGACAGCGCCTGGGCGACCTGGAGGAGGAGAACAAGGGCCTCCGCAGCAAGATCCAACGGAGGCAGCTGGCGGAGTAGCGCAGCGGCCACTGCGTCGCGCTGCGGTAGTTGTGAGAGAGCGCATGCGTAGCACTCTGTGGGTGACATCGTTTGGAGGAAGAGCTGATGTGTTGCTGTGTGTCTTTTTATTTCACTGCATCTTTACGTTGAATCGTTTTTGTCAGGAATTGCGTAAGGAAAGGAGCTCTTTCGGCCGGTTTTCTTCCTTGGTCCTCCACGCGGCCGCCTCTGTATTGCATTTATCATTACGACTACATGCGCGGCATGGATTATTGCACACAAAAATCCAAACCAAACTTATTGTTTTTCATGGGAAAGCGAGTTTTTCTTTTCTTCTTTTTCTGTCTTCAATATCTTGTTGTTTTCTTTTTCTATTTACTTTTTTGAATTGATGCTTTTCCATATATCCGGTTCTGGCTATTGACTTATAAACTTGCTTGCCATCATCTTCTACTTTGCCGTTTGACTCGTATCTTATCAATCCTTCCGCGATGACGCCCTTTCCCGTCACCAGGTGCCATGTACGTGTACATAGCAGCAGGCTTTTTTGTTGGGCGGGAATGCAGCAAGCTTGGGCCGCGACGTGCCATGGTGGCCTCCTACCGGCCCGCACGGGTCGGGAAGAGAGTTGCCGGCTTTTGCAATGCCCAGGCAACGAGCCGATTGATGATTGCTCTCAAGGAGCTTCTGAATGCGGAACTTTGTTCCTTGTCTTGCGACTTGGCGTGCGGAAGTGTAAGTCGATCGTGTCTGGGGGCGGACTTCCTAATCGGGAACTCCCGCACCAGAACCCTATTTGTACAAGAGCAACTCCGACGACGTTTGACCGTCACGACTCTCCGCTCCATCTTCTCTAGCATCTAATCAATTCATGGCTTGAGGAATTCTCACTCATATCATCTCCTATCGGATTCTTTTCTCTCTTGTCATTCTCAGCCATGTTACGATCTTGTGTAAGCAAGTCCCAACGCCGCAGCCTGGCCACCGTCGCGGCCGGCGCGGGCGCGGGCGTCCAAAAGTCCTCCAAGAAGGAGGGCGATATCTCGGACGCCTTCGTGTCCCTGTCCGGCGCCAAGCGTGATCCGCTGCCCGACCGGTTCCGCGAGCTCAAGTGCGAGCTGGTCCGCGGCCGGGAGAAGCAGATCACGGACAGCTGGAACCGCCTGCTGCGGGACCTTCGGAAGGAGAATGAAATCATTGCGCAGAAGGGATCGGACGTCGTCCCGCAAGTCGAGTTTGCGAATCTGGAGAGCGGACTAAGGAGTCTCAAGGATGAGATCAAGAAGCGAGGTGCCGTGGTTGTACGGGGCGTGGTGCCCGAGGCCGAGGCCAGGGCTTACAAGGAAGAGGTGGAGGACTACGTGAAGAGGAATCCATGGACCAGAGGTACGGGAGCTGCTCTCTTGAAGCCTATAGTTTATGGCTTCTACGCATGGACTTGCTGTTATGATCATTTGCTGACTTGTGACTTGCGCGCTCGCGGCAGCCTTCCCGGCCGATAACCCCCAAGTGTACGAGCTCTACTGGTCGGCGCCGCAGCTCAAGGCCCGCTCGCACCCCAACTTCATGCGCGTGCAGCGGCGACTCATGGGCGACGGCCTCCTCTGGCACGCCTCGGACCCGACCAGCCCCATCTCCCTGGCCGAGCCGCTGTCCTACGCGGACCGTCTACGCATCCGGCAGCCCGGCGACGCCACCTTCGCGCTCGGCCCGCACATCGACGGCGGCAGCGTGGAGCGGTGGGAGCCGACCGGCTACGGCCTCGGTGGCGCGTACGACGCCGTCTTCGCGGGCGCGTGGGAGGCGTACGACCCGTGGGACGCGAGCGGGCGCGTCGGCGCCGTCAACAACCTGTACGACGGGCTCGGCGCGTGCTCCATGTTCCGCGCGTGGCAGGGGTGGCTGAGCATGAGCGGCACGCGGCCGGGCGAGGGCACGCTGCTGGTGAACCCGCTGATGCACCGCGCGACGGCGTACGTGCTGCTCCGGCCGTTCTTCGAGGCCAAGGATACGGACAGGGAGGGGAGGGCGTACTTGGAGGGGGACAACTGGGCGCTGGTGGGCGAGGGGCGGATGACGAGCGAGTTGCAGGGCGCGAGCCCGGGACACGGCCAGGAGCTGACGGAGGAGCTGCACCCGCACCTGGAGCTCGAGCGGACCATGGTGCACGTCCCGGAGATTAAACCGGGCGATTTCGTCGCCTGGCACTGCGACAGTAAGTGAAACCCTCTGCGTGTTTTTTTTTTCTCCGCACCTCCCGCGATGGGATATCGTCGTCGCTGACCAAGGGCAGCCATCCACGCGGTCGACAAGCAGCACCGGGGCGCGTCCGACTCGAGCGTGCTGTACATTCCCGTGTGCCCGCTGACGGCCATCAACGCGCGGTACGTGGCGCGGCAGCGTGAGGCCTGGCGGCGCGGCACGCCGGGCCCGGACTTTCCCGGCGGCGAGGGCGAGGCGAGGCACGCGGGAAGGCCGGCCGAGGCGGCGCTGCGGGGGTGGGCCGGCACGGAGGCGCTCCGGTCGATGGGGCTGGAGAAGCTGGTTCCGGCGCCGGGGGCGACGGCTGGTCAGAGGGAGGTTCTCGCGGACGCGAATGCGATTCTTGGATTCTGAGAAGAAGGGGGCCATTCTTGGATTCTGGGAAGAAAAGGGGGAAAAGGGAAACGAGGCAAAAATGACGCTGGCCAAGTCGGGCGGTCGGTGGTTGGGGGCAGCTGTGCAATGGGTAGGTGAGCGAGGGGTATTGGACAAGCCGCCCCGTTGTCGTAAATGAGCAATCTGTATCCGTTGCAGATCGAGATTGATTCCAAACTAGTACCTGGTCAAATTTTCTTTTCAGCTCTTGCAACGTGTCACTGTTCGTGTTGACCGTCATTTTGCATTTGTCAGCCGAAAAGCAACACAGTAAGATTCCCCTCTCTTCGCCTGGTGGAGGGAGCCTGAAACTCTGCAGTGTAACACCAGCTGCAAGCCTTGCAGCCGTTCGTGATGAAAGTATACCGATGTGAGTGAAAAGAGTTATTTTCTGGGACAGAGCCTAGTGATAGTGTATAGTGTTATTGTGTACAGTGTACTCGTCTGTCGACTAAGCATTGGAGGTGAAGACGTCATAGCCGTGAGCTCGTCAACAAAGTATACACTTCCTGTACAGCTCATTATTTCCAGGATGATTAAGACCAAAACGAGTTTGTCTTTCGGTATGGCGATCTCAGAGCTCGTCAACAAAGTATACACTTCCCTGTACAGCTCATTATTTCCAGGATGATTAAGACTAAAACGAGTTTGTCTTTCGGTAAGGCGATCTCAGGGCTCAGAAGTTTCACAGTTAAATTCAGATTGCTCTACGGCCAATCAGCGCTGCACCTGTACGGTACGCGACAAATCCAAAAGCCCTCCAAGAAAGACGGCGACAAGGCTGGCCGACGACAGACCGACCCCCCGACCGGCCGTCGCTTCCTCACCCCACCCCCTCCCCTGACGTCCCTCCTGTGGGGAAACCCTCCTCGACTTTCCTTCTCTTTCGAATTAGTCAACTTGTTGCCGGATGCCACATGGATAATTAGTAAACAAGTTCGTGTCACTGCTGCCCGCCCAATAGCGATGCTAGCCATGCAATGTGGGCTGCGCTGTGGAGTTGGACGGAGGCATCTTACACGGTGACAAGTTGCGGTGATGTGGATTCACAACCATGGTGGACTTGGGCGCATCAAACCGTGCAGCTAAGCAGCTTAGGGTAACCACCGCAGGTCACTTAGACAAGCGTCTGGTATCAAGGAAAGAGCCATGTCCTCCGAGGAAGAGGGGTCGTTGGGAAGGACCTGTGTATGACATGAAAATATGTATATAAGTCTGAGCTTGCCCTCTTGCATCATCTCGAAGTTTTATCACATCAACCTCCACAACACTTCCATTCTTCTTCACTTACACACTATATACAAACACCCCTTCACAACTCACCACCATGAGCTTCTACGACGTCTCCATTGGCCAGGCCCTCGAGGTCCTCGACAGCCTGACTGCCATCCTCAACAAGGCCGAGTCCGCCTCCAACGCCGCCGTCCTCCCCGAGGCCCGCATCCACGAGGACATGCTCCCGCTCTCCTTCCAGATCTACATCGTCACCGACTTGGGCACCAAGCTCGCCGCCCGCCTCACCGGCCAGGAGCCCCCCTCCAACGAGAACAACATGAAGACCTTTGCCGACTTCCACGCGCGCATCGCCGAGTCGCGTGCCGCGTTGGAGAAGGCTAGCAAGGAGACGGTCAACAGCCGCGCCGCCGAGGCGGTCACGGTCGGCCTCGGCCCCGGCAAGACGGCGCAGATGAACGGCCTCACGTACAACGCCGGCTACGTGACCCCCAACCTTTACTTCCACCTGGCCACCGCGTACAACATCCTGCGCAAGGAGGGCGTTGCCCTAGGCAAGATGGACTACCTCACCTCGTTCCTCGGCAAGCACGTTGACCTGTAAACGGGCTGATGGGTGTGAGAAGAAAGGATCAGATAGTGTGGGACTGGACAGGAATAGCTGCGCAGGTCGCTCTTAAAAGTTAGTGATGAAGAATAAATTCCCTCGATTGAAATGTTGAAGATTGTCATGGCTTTCATGAAACGTAACTGCGTAAACTGGCGCTTCCTCGCTCGCGTCTGTGGGCACAGACTTCACCTGGTCTCTTTTTTTTCTTTGAAAAGCTCTTCGATCGTCTCTCAACGGCCCGGATAGGTCGTTACTTTCTGCCTGGGGGATGAATGTCGTCGGGTTTTGCTCATCTCTGGGGACCATAGCACCTCTCCCTTCACGAAACCCCCCTTGTTTTCTCGTCTCGCATAATTAGTAAATTGCGTAGCTGGAATTCTGGATGACTAGAATCCTCCGGGGTTGGGAACCTGCATACTCATGTAGGCTCATTGGCTCGCATTGTGCATGGTTAGACGCCAGAATGGCCGCGCCCAATGTGCATTGAGGGACAGCTTGCATACAACTGAACCGAAGGAACATGCAATCGAAGAGGCCTACCAAGAGCACCCCTAAGTGGCGGATTGAGGCCAGTCCGTACCCTTTCTAGCAGCGTGCATATTTGAGCCTGGCGCCTACACCTTCTTACATCTGTTGCCAAGACACTCGCGAGCACAAAGGCGCTGGTGTTGCTCCATTGTCATCTCCTTCTCGCTGCTCTATTACTCTTCTGAAACTCATTCTAGGCCTCGAGTCTAAAAATTAGTACCGTTTGCTTGCAGAATCCTTTGTGGAGGGGCCCTTGAACCCAGTTCAGAGATTTTGGAAGATGAAAATGCTTCTGCTTGGTTGCCTATGAAGGAGGGAAGAATCTATGGAGGCCCTTGCCACCTTGTGCGCAAGTGGGTCCGCTCCAACAGAGTACCAAGTTAGTAAGCTAATTACGATTAACGACCTAAAGCTGGATAATTGACGTTTCAACAAAAACGCGTTCACTCGCCAGTGCAAATTCAATAAATCCATCATGGCACACCCATTTGTCTGGGCTATGCGCATCATTCACGCGTTCGAGGTACAACGTTGCCCCCATGACAAGCCGAATTCCGCGGCCGTTTGCTAACCCCATCTCCAGGATCGCATCGTCGCAGCTGTGCGTTTGCCGTCATTGCCGCAAAGCTTCCTCATACAATGACTTTGTATTTTCTAACCGATTTTTTGCTAGATTCTTCGACGTCCGGGTTTTCATCGCGGCGTCGGCCGCATCCACAAGTTCATCGACGAGAAGCAAAACGGCCGCCTGCCGCACGAGCCCCTGGCCCCTGGCGAAGCTACCGGTATGCAGAAGATCTTGTTTTGGACTCAAGACTGTTTCCGTCGCATTATACGGCTACTAATGACTTGTTTGCAGCGGATCCGGACGCACCCGACCGAGCTCGCAGCTTCGTCAAGCACTTCTTCGACGAACTTCGCAATCAAGCACGGGGCAAGCCGACTGACATTGACAAACCACCGTACAAATGAGGCAGCGCCGGATCTATTAGCAAGGCCACAATGCGATCTACTCCTACAGTTCATAATCCCGAATCTTGTCTGCACGGACTGGCACACCGACGATGGCCAGCCAATGCCCCGATCCCTCGTGGTTGCGAGCCACACTCCCGTCCGTGTTTATCCCCCAAGAATACTGCCGACTACGTTGAGACCGTCCAGTATATCATCCGTCGACACCGAAGGCTTGCCGACCCGGCGCAGCTGGACTTTGCCTTGGCCTGCGTGCTTGCAGCGCTTGTCGCGCCGCCTCCAGCAGTCTGCGCAGAAGTTGGGGTCGAAGCAGCGCTTGCAGTGCCAGCAGATCGCGCCGTCCTTGAGCTTGGCTCTGCATCCGTCGCACTTGAGGCCGAAGCCAAAGTCGCCGTCCTTGTCCTCATTCTTGAGCTTCTCGCCAGCTTCCAACTTTGCGGGTGCAACCTCATGGTAGCATTTCCCGCCCACGCGGTGGCACGACTCGCAAAAGGTGCTCACTCCAGCCTCGCAGGCGTCACAGCAGTACGCAATGTCCCCGGGGACTAAACCGGCATCGCAGCTCTGGCAGATCATGGGCTCGAGCATCTCGCGTTTCTCGATAGCTTGCGGGGTGTATAAATCACTCCCAGGCGCATGGGTTGCCGTCGCCTGTGGCAGCGGCCCAGCAGACTGCAGGCCTCCATATGGGGGATAGCTGGGTTCGGGATTATGATGTGGCTGTTGGGTATAGGCTGGCGGCTGTGTCCAGGAATTCATGTCTTGGTGGGTTGCGGTAGGTACATTCTGAGCCGGATGTTGAGGCCGTGACGCTGAAGGATACCCTGCCCGCTCCTGATCTATTAGCCACATGGCAAGACAAAATTCATCGCAAGAAAATCTGCCATCGCGTGTGACGTCTGCCTGTTCCCATATATTCGAGAGCACATCTTTGTGCAACTGACTGGCAAGAAAAGTGATGGCCGCCTCAATGCCCGTCAAGTAAGGCTTGCCCCGACATTCTTGCAGAAAGAGTTTCACGTAGCGAGCTCTGTTCTCTGCAGGCATGCTCCGTTCCGATGCGGCCCCATGCGGTGACGGAGACGTGGGCCGCATCGACAGGCGGCCTAGACTGCCCAGCAACCCTGGCGAAGCATCGTGGGTCTGTTGACTTTTCATTCTGAGTGTCGCTGTGAGGAATCTTTTGCGCTCAGTATGGGAAAGGGTGATGATGTGGATGAGAAGCTATGGTGGGCGCAACCCGATTTCCAAAAGCTCAAATACTTGCTGGCGTCCGTCGTGGCTCGTGGCGGCCGCAATAACTCATGATGATGCTATTCCCGTCCTGGGCCTTTCCAGGTCGGGCAGTTTGTGAGCAGGCCAAGTGCGGCTGAAAAATTAATGGGCTGTAACTAGCCGAATCAGGCCACACCAGAGGAACTGCTGCGCCTCGCAACCAACGTGTACATAAGTGGCCTCTACGTTGACGTGTGCAAGGGAAAGTTGGTTAAGGGTTAAAATATTTCTTGTATAGCTTCTATCAAAGTTACTATCTTGTTCGCGTTAATAATAATTGCCCTATTTCGGCAACCCAGGAAATGGGAGTAGGGCGGCGGCCTGGTATATGTCCGTCAATATACCCTGGTGGTATTGGTCATGAACCCCATCCATCCATCCAAATCACTTGGTTGTTGGCGTCCAAGGCGCTTAGGCAGCCTTGGCGAAGCCGATGCGGGCGTTGGTGGTGTCGTAGACGGAGTAGTAGTTCTCCAGGAACTTTTGTCCGATGATGGTGTTGACGCCGCTGCTGCCGCCGTCGTTGATCCACGCGTAGTACTTGCCGGACGACAGCCCGAAGAAGCTGTACTGCGCGGTGGGCACCAGGTACTGCGCCGGGGTCAGGGTGTAGGTGGTCGAGCCGAGGGTGATGGAGAAGTTGGCCGTCGGCTTCTTGGTGTAAACGGCGAGGCCCGAGCTGGAGTCGGTCTTGCCGCCGGATGCGCTCAGGAACTTGGAGTACGCGGCGGACGGGATGTAGATGAGCGTGGTGCCGGTGTCGACGATGCCGGTGGCGCCGGACGCGAGCGTCGTCGAGCCGTACGCGAAGCTCGCGATGCTGACGCCCCAGTACGGCGCGGCCGCGCCCGACTTGAGCGTCGGCACGTAGGTGAGCGCGCCCGTGTACTTGGAGCTGTCCACGCCGCCGAGGGTGAGCTCGCCGTTGTTGTCGCTGGTGTCGGAGCCGGCTTCGGGGCTGAAGTAGACGCCGAGGACCTCGGTGGGGATGGAGCCCTGGGCGTAGAGGTTGTCGAGGAAGGTGGGCACGGTGGCGGCGTTGGAGACGGTGTTCTTGGTGAGGCCGACGGGGCCGAGGCCGAAGATGCCGTCGACGCCGTTGAAGCCGGAGGCGCTGGTGGCGGAGCCGATGGACTGCGAGGCGACGGTGAGCCCGCCGAAGCTGACCTTGTCGACGTACTCCTTGCCGGAGAACTGGCCGGAGCCGTAGCTGACGGAGACGGAGCCGCCGGTGGCGTTGCCGGTGGAGTGGGGGACGTAGGAGCTCTGGGCGCCGGTCCAGGTGTTGGAGGCTGGCCGGGGGATGTTAGTGACAGGATTTCTGGATGGATGTGTGCGACGAGCGTGCTTTAATGGATGGTTCACTTACACCCGGTGTCGACAATCAGGTTCCAGTTGGCGTTGCCGATGGCGACGGAGGCAATGTAGCTGACGTCGTCGTTCTCGGCGGGGCCAGAGGAGGCGTCGACGTGGCCGACGGTAGTCTTGGCGGCGTCGCCGCCGTTGATGTGGTTGAGGCGGGCCTGGCCGCGCTGGATCAGGCTACTCGCGGAGCTGACATTGATGACATGCTTCAACGGCAGGGTCGCGGGCTTGGCAGCGCGCTCGACGGGCGATGCCAAGATGGCATCGGCCGCCACGATGATGGACAGGGAAGTGAAGCGCATGATTCTTCTAGCTCAAGATGAGATGGTTTGTTGGGGAGAGTTCGTTTTTGTGGTGTCTGATGTCTTTCTACAATTCTTGGATTTCACGGGGCGAAGCTCGACCATTTTATAGACGAAGCCATCGTCGCCAGAGTTCAGTTTCCGTCTTCATGATGATGCAAGCTTATCAGCGTCAAGCTCCAAGCTTCTTCATTCTCATCGTCCCGCGATGCCGTCCTATCCGGGAAAAGACGAAGCTTCGCTGTGAGAAAGTTGGTTGCGTGCTCCTCGGTGCAAATGGCTGGCGTGTCATCGTGCCCAATCGTTTCCAGCGTCGGCCCAATCGTTTCCAGCATCGCTTCTCCCACCTGCCAAATCGGGTAACTCAGCTCTTCTCCTAGGCCCCCACGGCATCTGCTGACAGGAATCTGGCCGGTGGTGGCGTTCGCGGTGCCGGCCGTGCTCAGGAACCCCCTCTCCCTCTTGTGGCTTGAGATATGGTGCAAGACGGCTGATGGTTTGAGCAACGAGAGCAAAAAATGCGTGAGCTTGCTTGAAAGAGGCAGGTAAGTTTTGCCAGAGAGAGAGGCATCGCGTCCTTGTCAAAACGTAAGCTTTTGCCATGCGACTCCGTTATAGCGAGCGCAGCTGCCTGTCACGTCGACAAGTTCCGAAATGGCGTTGCCAAGAGCGCCCCGGTCGGAATGGTAGTCTGTATCAATGCGTAGCGGCGAGTCCCGGCAAGTTGCTTTATAAGCTTACAGGCTGTGAAGGAGGACTTAACACCACTTTCTAGGTCTGTTGAGACTAGGTAATGAAGGGGGATTTAATTCCTTGTCAGTGTGTATTCGGCGCCGTATCGAAGAGTTTTTGCCACTGTTGTAAGCCCAACTACAAGATCGAGTCCCTATCTTCATCTTACAAAGTTAAACGCTAGGTTTGTCTAGCTTGCCTGTCAGACATCTCTCTTTGGTTGCTCCGCTCCACCGATGCCAGCAGTCATATCGACATCAGAGAACGACAAGTCAATATCTGCATAGATTGCGTGAGCCTATCCTTGTGCAATCGATATCGTCAACGATAAGCCGAGACAATTCACTCTGCGCCCAACAGCAGCACAACCCTTCACTAGCCGGTTCAACCCATCTCCCCACCCGGCACTTATGTTGAAAGCATCAATAGTTCCGAGGAGTTGAGTTAGTTCCTGGCGGCTGAATTTAGGTTTATGGCTCTACATGAGCTCAACTTCTAAATAGAGGCTGGCAAGTCACCCACCGACTGAATGAACGAGGTGTCAAACCAATGCCGAGAGCGAGATAGATTGTAACTGCCTGATTCGGCAATTCTGTGGTTTCCAGGTTTCATATTTTAGACTATGGCTAGACCCGAAAAGCCAATAGAACAAGGGGGGGGGGGGGGGGGGGGGGCATCGGGTCGAACCCTCGGTCTCGGCCCCGCAACCTCGTGGCTGTTGATGCAGTAAGTAGGTGCTTAAAAAGGTAGAAACTTGAGAGAAATTGAGAAATATAAATTGACGAGGTATCAAAAGATTCCATTATTCGTTTAAGACATCCAACTCAAACAACCATCAAGGCCAATACAAAAAGGCCAGGTACAAAGAAGACCAACAACTAGTAAGTGTATCGGAAGTCCGGCGCACCGTCATCCTCGTGACTCTCGGGGACCTTGCCTCCCTTGTCCGCCCTGTCGTTGGCATACTTGAAGCCCAAGTCGCAAGCAATGACGAGGATGATGTTGAGGGCCGCGCAGGCAATGCACGCGTACATGCCCGGCTTGTAGCCCGTCTTCTTGTCCTGGTCGCGGAAGATGAGACTCCCCGCGATGCCGCCGATGCCGCCGAAGCCGACCAGCGTGGCGCTGCAGAAGGCGCGCTTCCACTGGCCGCGGAGGTTGTTGGCCTGGAAGGACATGATGGTCGGCACGTTGCAGTTGGCGCCCGCTGTGACCAGGAAGACGCCAAAGTAGCGAACGCCCGAGCTCTGCGCCCAGCCCATGATGGGCAGGCCGACCAGGCACAGCAGCATGTTGAAGATGATCAGCGGCCCGCGGACGCGGAAGCGGTCGCCGAGCACGGCACTGGCGTACATGACGAAGCCGGCGAAGACGTACGGCGGCGCGACGAGGCACTGCGCCTGGCCGACGGAGAAGCCCATGTTGCCGATGAGGATGAGCGGGAGGGTGTAGGCGAGCGCGTAGGTGATGGTGGTGGTGTTGAAGAAGATCACGGCAAAGGCCCAGATCTTGAGGTCGAGGGCGTTGCCGAAGAACTTCTTCATCTCGAACTTGGAGATGGCGGAGTCGCCGCGGTCCTGCTGGATGCGCGAGACCACCCACTTGAGCTCGGGCTTGGTGAGGAACTTCCACGTCGGGCGGTCCGAGTCGGGGAAGTCGACGAGGAGCCAGTAGGCGGCGGTGGCGAGGGTGACGGTGATGAGGCCCTGGACGAGGAAGATCCATCGCCAGCCGGTGAGGCCGGCACGGCCGTTGAGTTGCATGAGCTGGGGGGATGTTAGTGCATGGACACGGGTAATGAAAGGTACAAGGACAGGTATAAGGACAGGTATAAGGACAGGTATAAGGACAGGTATAAGGACGGGTAAGGGTGGGGGATATTGCAAGTCAAACATACACCGTAGCAGAGAATACCGGAAAAGGCGGCGGCGAGACAGCCGACAATGTAAAAGACAGAGTACCGCTTGCCGACGTCATCTGTGTGGTTGTGAGGTAGTAGAGTCAGTATTGTGTCTGTCTGGGGACGGGATGGGAATGGATGGGGAAGGGGACAACGTACATCGCGTGTACCAGGTACTCAGCAGGTACACGGCACTGGGGAAGAAGCCGGCCTCGAAGATGCCGAGGACGGCGCGGAGGGCGGAGAGTTGCTCGTGGTTCTTGGTGAAGCCCATGCCGAGGGTGACGACGCCCCAGAGGAAGGTGATGATGGAGAGGTGCACACGGGGGCCGATGCCGCGGATGAGGATGGTGGAGGGGGGCTGGAAGACGATGTATGTGATGAAGAAGACGAGGTTTGCAATGGCCTGCGTTATCAACCATGGTTAGTATAGGTGATGAGTGGACACGGGGAAGACAATGCAGTCGGTATCGGAGAGGATAGAGAAGGGAGGTATGGTCTCACATATCGGTATCCGGTCAGCTCGAGCTCCTTGGCCATGCCGGCAATGTTGGCGGCGCTCATGTTGACGCGGTCCATGAGGGAGACGCAGTAGAGGGCGCCGACGGTGAGGACGAGGCGGCGATCGATGCGCTTCATGATGCTGCGCTGCTGCTGCTCGGTGAAGACGATCTGCTCATCGCCCGAATCGCCATCGGCGAGCACCTTGGCGCTGCCGGCATCCTTTTCGAGGTGGACGATGTCACAGGCTTCCTTTTCAACGGCACCGACGGGCCTGGCTTCAGCGGACATGGTGATGTTTTTCGCCCTTTTCTTTTCTTTTGTTGTGTTGATAAATTTAGAAACCCAGCACGGTTCTGTGTGTAACCAGCACAGCAGCAGCAGCAGCAGGGGGGAGGAGGGGGGAGGAGGAGCAAGGACGCAAAAAGACAAGGCAAAGTCAACTGGTCTGTCTATGCGGTAGACGAGGGAGGGTTGGGCAAGCAGCACATCTATATATACTTGTTTTTCTTATTTTCCCGTTTGTCTCGGGAATGGGGTTAGGTTGGACAATCAGCTACCATCCAAGACAAGCCTCTGCGCAACTCTGGCTGCTTCCCCACACACCTGGTGAGGAGAAGAACTCAATCACACATCAGACCGTCTCGTCTGAGATGGAGGTGGAGGGGAATGGAAAGGGCAAGGGTGGGAAGGAGAAGCAGGGAGGCGTGCATGCAGATGGATAGTCCCACCAACTCTGCCCATCTACAACCGCCAAGATTGCGGGGAAGAAGAGTATGCTTAATTCTCGCCCGCTGGCCCCAACTGTTTGCGCGCTATTATTCAGACTAGTTACCGAGTTGAACTAGCTGGATGAGTTCCAAGTCGAAAGTTGGGTCTAGAGTTGTCCTCGGCATTGCAAACAATTGCCACATCCATCCATCTGTTAGCTAGTTTAGTAGTTGGCTGATTCGTGTTCAAGTGAATAGTTAGTTACTGTAGTTGGCACTGCTTTGTCCCAGTGGGAAGGGTATTTTATTCAAATGGCCGCTCAGCCCGTTACACGGTGCCTTGCCCACAACCTGACCAACGCCATAGATTTATTTACACAAGCAAATGAAGAGGATAATACGGAGTAAGGAAGCTGCATAATAAGGCCACACCACATACTCACTCACCACATACTCACTCTCTCGCCACACACACACACACACATGGGACCCGTCGATGATGAGCCGAGGTGGAACAAAGAAGGTAGTCAAAGAAGCGGCGTCTGGGGAGGACCATCTGGCTGAAGATGGCTTGCAAGCTAGTGGAAGCCACCATCCGTCTGGGCAATCCAGAAAACCAGGTAGTTGTTTCCCAGTAAACATTTTGCGTGTCTGAAGATGAGGGCGCCCGCAGCCCGCACCACAGCTTGCAACTTCAATAAGGCTCAGACGCCCGCAAACATCAGATCTGGCTTGATGCAGCTAGACACCCTTTTTTTTTTTAACTTTTTTTTTTTTCGAGACAAATAAGAGGGGACTCTGCAAAACAAGATAGAGCGACACAAGTTTGGACTAGATTTTCGTCTACACACTCAACCCTTGTCCGGTCATCGGCAGGTCGTCTCCGAGAATCACTGCCGGGTCGAGAAGCTGTGGCGGCGCCAGCAGGAGGGAGCTTGTTTGCCAAGAACTCAAGACACGATGGGTCCGGTGCGACACGGAGCCGAGGCTGGCGAAGACAATCTGAGCCTCTCTATTGGTCGGTTGACGGAAATCCTTCTTTGTTTACCTTGGGTATTTGCTTGCCTTCAAAATGAAACTCCCGGTTCCATCCCTTCTTTGTCCGAACTCATTTCCTCTCTCTCTTGGTTCAATGTTAACTCGTTGCAGCAATTCGTGGCGCGGCCAAGCCCGATTTCAACCCGCGTCGTGGCTCGCGTCCAAACCCTTCCAGGCCCGTCTTTGCGAGCCGCGACATTGGCAAAAGGTGGTGGGCTCGACTGAGCCACCTCCTTGGCCTGGGGAGGATGAGTTGGACAACTAAACCCAAGCCGGGGGAGAGAGGTGCCAGCTGATAAGAATAAAAGATGCAGGCAGACATGAGAAACTGGCGAAACAGTTTCAGAAGAGAGTGGTGGGAGGGATCACAAGTATATTCCTACAGGATCATAGATTGACTCGTACAACAACAGCCTATGGACAAGCGACGCCCGCCAAACACAGGCCACTGTCTCACCTGCCACCCTGTCGGCGGTGTACGGATATTTGGCAAGATTCTGCTTTGCATGCATGCAACGGCAAGCCAATCTGTCGCTTGGGTCTTGGCATGCAAGGAAATCTCGACAATGACGTGTGATGTGTGTGTCGCGGCTCAATCTCGTGGTGTGGTGAGACACTCGGCATCAAGATAGCCAGACAGGGATGGGTTGCCGAAGTGGCGAGCGATATTCTTCATTCACCTTACAATTCAACGTAATACTGAACTGATGCTACGACGGGACATTACGATACCCCGCAGTTGTGTTGAGTCTTTATCGTTGAAGTGTATCGATATGCGACTCGTCTTGTCCGGTTGCCGAATTACTCACGACACATGCCATTGACACCAGCAACTACCCGTATTGTACAAGTTCAACACGTATCGTACAGGTCAACCCGGCCCGTTGTGTGTTTCGTAGCACCATCAAGTACCGATTTTTTTGCTGTTTGCTATTCTTAGTCTCGTAGTGAACGAGACGGGCGTAAAAGGCTGCACACCCCTTCCCATCCCATTCATGCACGTACACACCGCCAGAACAAACATTCCATCGACTCCTGCAGGCGGTCTCTTGTTTGAGACTCTGCACACCCTGTACGCATCCCGCTCCTGTCTCGGTGCATCTATAGATGGGCTTGCATTTTGGGGGTACGCCGTGTTAGTTTGGCTGAGGCTTTTCGGGGTCAGTTTCGGCGCAGCGGCTGCCCGGGGCTGAAAGGCTGCGTCAATCGCAAACCGCGCGAGCCGACTTTGGAAATCGAGGTCGCCGAATAACTGATCAGTGGCATGAAATCGGCTATCGGGGAGGCTCCTTTGGTGTGGTGCAGTCCTCTTTACGAGCTGTGTGCTGCGTCGAGGGGAGATGATTGCAGCAGCCATCCATCACTATGGGTAGTGTCCATCTGAAATAATCTGTAGAATTTTGTTATCAATCCTTGATCCCTCTCCGATATTCAGAAAGGCTTAAGAAAGCGAGTGAAAAGTCGTACCGTACTTGCGGTCATGTCTATTAGACAATTTCTTAATACGATACACAAGAAGCCGACTTATCCTTCGTCTCGAGCGCCACAACTTGACAGTACGAAAGCGTCTTTCATCTCTTTTTGCTTTTTTTGTTCAAGGAATACAAAATAATGGTAAAATACCGTATATGCTATATTTCCTAGGCCATAATATTCTACCCGTGAATAAAATAAAGACACACCTATTGATACATCTCAATAGCCGCTAGAAGCCAGCTTTGTCCGCAGGCACGCCTGACACTCAACTCAACCACTGTCCTCTCTTTCCCCTCCGCTTCTCTCTCCCCTCCTCTTCTCTCTTCCCTCTTCCTCTCTCTCCCCCCTCTCTTCTTCTCTTTCTTCATCATCACAACACACCAGCTTCTTCGCACTCGTTCTAGAATCCAGGCTGGGGGATTCCCTTCTCCTCGTAAAATTCTCCTACCCACTTGGCAATGATATCAATGACCTGGTGAGCAATCTCACCCAGCGGTCCGTTGGTGTTAACGTTCTTCATGACAAGATCAGAGCAGTGAGCGGCCTTGGGCACAACAAAGATGGGCGCATCAACGGTCGACTCCATCGGGCCGCCCGGTCGGAGCGGCGACGAGACCGTCTGTGTAAGCCACGGGTCGTACTCGCCGTTGACCTGCACCAACCGCGTCGAGGCGTAGTTGTTCCAGCCCAGCGTCTTGGCGACGATTTCTTCGGTGGTGCGGCCCTGCTTGAGGCCGTAGGTGTAGCCGTCCTCGTCGGGGAAGAAACGCTCGCACTGGTCGCGGAAGTACTGCGTGGGCGCATAGCGAGAGACGAGGCCGGTGTCACCGGGGAAGGATCCCTGCCAAAGCTGGAAGCTATCAAAGGAAACTCATGTTAGCTGCGTGTGCCGCTTGAAAAGGACTCGGGAAAGACTTACGGCTCGTTGCAAAGCATCCACTGCCACTGCAGGTTCCACGAGTTGCGGGTGCTGCGATCGGTAAAGTACGGGCTGGTCTTGTTGTGCGTGTCCCAGCATGCGACACTGTCTTTGCCGACGCCCGCCCAGTAGGTGGTGCTGTTGCAATTCCACGGGACATGGACCTCGCGATACCACCGAGCGAGGTTCGCCGTGGCGGCGCACTTGCCGACGCCCTTCTCATCCGGAACCGGGTTGCCAGTACCGTTGCTGCCACCGACGCCCTCGATCCAGTCGCACATCTCGTACAGCTCGACGTTCTTGGGCCCCGTGTAGAACTGGGTGCCCTGCCAGCTCTGCAGGCCGTCGGAAAGAGCGTAGCCAAAGTCGTCGTCGGCGAGGCCGGCGAGGCCAAACTTGGCCTTGAGCGCCGTCTTAGCCGCCTCGTCGCCCTTGTCCAGCTGCTCGTCCACGTTCTTGATGATCTTTTTCAAGTCGCTGCTGCAGTTGCGCGGCATCGCCGACTCAATGGGCACGTAGTACTGCCAGTAGTCGGCGATGGACTCCACGACGGCCGACGTAGCGTGGTACGCCCAGAAGGTGCCGGGGTACAAGAAGTTGATCCAAGCCGTGAGGGCGCCGGGGTAGGAGCCGCCGGAGAGAACCCACGGCGCATTGTCCGGGTGCGTCGAGCCGTCCTTGTCAAACGACAGCTTGACGTTGCGCGCAAAGTAGATGATGTCGCGCATGGCGTTGTCCAGCGTGAGGTACCGCAGGTTCTTGGTCGTCATCTTGTCGAACGGCAGGCTGTCGCCCCAGTAGCGGTGCTCCATGACAATGGCCGCACCCTTGATCTTCTGTGCAAAGGTGCCGGGGAGGGTCCAGTTGGTACCGTACCAGACCATGTAGTCGGCGGCGTTCTCGCCGGGGGCGTTGACCACGATGGGCGCGCCCTGGCCAGCGTAGAACTCGTTGTTGACCCAGTAACGCTGCTTGAAGGTGCCCAGAGACGGGTCGTCGTGGTCGATGAGCTGGTCAAAGGTGGCGGCCTCGATCGGGCAGGGCACGCCCACGGGGTACAGCCAGTAGCAGTCCGGGTTATACGCGACAGCCGCGGATGACGTCGGCTCGAGCGAGAAGGCCCGTTCGCCCCGGGGGCCTTCCAAGACGGCCGCCGAGGCGGTCGCGGCCAGTCCCGCGAGCACGGACGCGAGAGAGGTACGCATTTCCGAGGCAGGCAGCGAGTGTTGTCACGGCAAAGAGGTGCAGGCCAAGTGGGAGAGAGTCCTGGCTGAAGCGAGGAGAACCAACCCCATTTTCTCAAGCTACTGAGAAGACATTAATATATAAAGACAGGTCAGGCGAGTATACGTTGTATTCGGAGCGTTATCGTCAAGTTTACAAATGAAGAAGGTCGACTCACAAGGTCGATATTATCTACATCCTTAATTAGGAAGGTGGCACGCCGAGAGTCGATTTCAATTGCAAATAGTTTCGGAGCGTGCGGCGCCTGGTGATCCGCTTGGCGTCGGAGCTTGTCCTATGGCGAACCCTAGCCTTATGGATTTTGCCCATTTAATCGTCCCTGTGTGTGAATATCTGACGCCCAGCTGATATTGGGCCAGACGGAAAATAATGAGGCGGTCGGGGCCCATGGGGTACCAGAGCCGCGCCCATGGGGAAATTTCTTAACGTGGAGCGCCTCGTAGCATTTCGATTTTAAACAATTACTGGATCGAGTGCTTCGATCCAGCCAATCGGCACCGCTGCAGGAGAGGTCGGACGATGTGATCCTTGCAACGGTTTGGTAATGTAAATGGAAGAGCTGAAGCAGTGGCGGGTTGGCCGCTAGCATGAAAGGGAAGTCTCTTGCGAGGACCCAAACAATGCAAATCCCGCCATAATAGTAGCGATAACAGCGGATAAAAAAAAATGCTGCAGATTAATCAATACATTGGAGTACCTGGGAAAAGCCTTGTTCCTGACGTAGTATTCCTCAGCTGCGATACGAAGCCAGGCACTTTTGGTTCCGTGGCGTTTTTGGCGAAACTAACCTGTACTCGGCAATGATGTTCAGGGTCCCGACGACAAAGTTCCCGTTGACGAGAGCCCATCAAGGCCCGATTATGGCATAGATTTCTTTAGCGAGGCTATTTGTTCATCAACCCGTCCCAGCACTGCCACCGTGTCGCTGTGCGAAGTCGCCGCCGCAACGGTCGACCGGAACAACCTCGCCGTTTCCAGGTGCATCTCCAGCAAGCCCTTTGTAGAGCGGTCGTGCACCTGATACGTAGAATTGTCAACCTGCCGCACGCCGTGCAGGCACGTCCAGACGCCAAGACCGGCGCTGATGTCCCGCAAGATGTTCGGGGCGAGGTCGACCACGGCAAAGTCCCCCACGTGGCGGTCCTCCCCGAGCCACGCGGCCACGTCCGCGCCGTCCTGCACCGCCCGGAGGCTCTCGTACTCTACGCGCGCGCCGGTCGCGAGGTCAGCGACGCTCGCCACGCTCAAGCCGTGCTCGTCTACCCAGTTCTCGATCTGCAGGTAGCAGTTGACGCGCAGCAGGTGCAGCACAGCCCGCTGGACATCAAGGTGAGCCGACTCGCCATCGTCACGTCGCCAGCTCCGTAAATGAGGCGGGCACGACACGGCCCGCCAGTGCTCAAGTTGGGTGTAGAGCGCGTCCACGTCGGCGTGCGTGATGCCGCGGTGGGAAGACCCGCTGAGCGTCTGCAGGATGGCGCGCGCGACGAGCGCGAGGGACAGCATCGCGTCCAGGTACCCGAAGCCCGCGTGCTGCGTGAGCTGCGGCCGAGCCGCTTCCGCCTCGGGGATGCGCGACGGAGTCTTGGCGTCGAGGCAGGAGAAGGCGTCGAGCCCGTAGACGTGCCAAAAAAGCAGGGAGTGCCGCTCCGGAGCCCGAGAGAGCAGCGGGGTCGTGGTCGTCGAACCCATCTCCAGCGTCACAAGTACCAGGGACTTTTTGGACAGGAACAGCCGCTCCAGGCCGGACACCTCGCCGTAGGGGAAGTCGACCATGAGCGCCAGCGCCTCCACGTCGTCCAGCGACGGCGGCGCGCTGCTGCTCTGCTGCCGCTGCAGGAACAGGTCCTTGAAGTGGTGGGCCAGTCGCCGCTGCAGCGGCCACTGCTCGGGGTGCCGGGTGAACGGCATGCCGCGACAGGCGACGGCGCAGAGGAAGGCAGGGCTGGCGGCCTTGGCGCGCACGTCGCGCCAGAAGGCGTCCTCAAACGTAATGGGCAGCGCCATGGCGGCGTGGTCAAAGTACGCCTGGACGGCCTGTCGGAAGAGGTCGGCGGAGGGTAGGGCGCAGTCGCGCCATAGGTCCTGGTAGTGCGCCAGGTCGTCGTCGGAGGGCACATCCGACGAGGTCGGCACTGCTAGGGGGTCGTCCATGGCCAGCCCCCCCGTATACGTATCGTTTGTTGTCGTCCACTCGGATGCGAGGTTTCCCATGAATATCTGATCCAGAAAGAAGGCGCTTTCCGCGTTGAGGTCAAGCAGGAACTCCGTAAGGAGCCTCTGCGGTGACCGTTGGCGTTTGACCTGCCGCCCGGACCGGAGACGGCAAGGCAGCGGATGAACTCGGTTGCGTAGTGGCTGGCGGCTTCGGGTTGCTTCTTTGCACGGAGTCGAGACGCCGGCGTCTCTGGAGGCGCACGTCGCCGGAGTCGTCGACGAGGCAGGCAAGGTCGCGCCTCTCACATGCCGAGCAGCCATCGATCCCCCTCGCGGCGCGCGGCGCGCGGTCGCATTTTATCTTCCTGCCGTGGCAAAAGTCGCATGATTCGCGCTCCACGCCGCGTTTGAGCCGCATTGTTGCCGCCGGAAAAAACCAAAAGACAGAAAAAAGAGGCCCTATTGGTAGAAGTCGGTTTCGTTTGGGTGATGCGGTGGTGAAGCGGGGCGGCGATTGTGCGGAGGTTTCGCGGGGGTTTCGCGGGGGTTTAGCGGGAGTTGAGTAGCAGTTCAACGGGTTGTTGCGTGGCAGCCAGCATCAGCTGAGTTACTGTTAAAAGGTGAATTTTCCTTCATGATTTTCTTCTAAAAGAATTATCTATTCTTTTTTTTTTTCGTCGATATTCTGTGAACTGGCCTCATTATGGATTCCACCTACAACGAAACCAACATGCCACCGAATGGTATCGGCGCCCTACCCTTCACGCCACTCCTAGCACCCAGCGCCGTGTTCACCACCGCATTTGTCATATTTTTCCTAGTACACTTGGTTTTGGCAGTTCTATTTAGAAGGTATTATGGATATGCCATTGGCATGGTATGCGGGCTACTTTTGGAGATGCTTGGTTACATTGCCAAAGTTCAGCTCTCTTACAGCCGTACTAACAAGAATGCCTACATCATGTACAGCCACCCCTTCTCTCCAACTGACAGTTAATGCATGCTAACTCGACAAGGTACATTATTGGGCTGACCCTTGGCCCTACATTTCTTTCCTCGTCTCTCTATCTCGGCATCAGCAGTCTGCAACGCCAATACCAACAGGCGCGGTTTGGGAGCGTCAGCCCGCGTTGGTTTGCCACCCTGTTTATCCTTGGTGATTTCATGTGTCTATGCTTCATAGGCTGCGGCGGCTCGCTCGCCGCCATCTTTGCTGAGAGCCCTGTCGGCGTCGACCTGATGATTGCGGGTCTGGCAACGCAGGTGCTCTTCACTGCAATCTTCTGTCTCCTGCTCTACTTTATTTACCGGCGCATCGGCTGGCCCCTCAACATGAGGGATAGACGCTGGTATCTTGTTGGTGAGTCGACGCTATCGATGCAAGGCTCACGTATTAAGCTCCCACTAATCTGAAATGTAGGCGCGGCGGTTGCGGCCAGTTGCCTGTTCGTGCGGTCTTGTTGGCGAGTGGCGGAGTTGAGCGACGGGTTCAACGGTCGGCTGGCCTCGGAAGAAGGGGTTTTCATTGCACTGGATAGTGTTCCTATGGTCATCATGTGTTTTTGCTTGACCCTGCTGCATCCCCAGTATTGGTTTGGTCAAGTCGATAGTTGCAAATACGAAGCCAGGTGCAGATTTGTGCAATGGTGACGATTCTTACTGGCCAATCGCCCTGTTATTCGGACACTCCCGGTGGACATCTGTGCTGCACGCCCCTCCAGCCCATCAAGGGCAAACAAACGAAATGCAGTCGATAAATCCTTTATTTTCCAGGCTGCGATTATGTAACTAACGATAAGGCTCTTTCGTAAAGTCGACTCGGTCAGCCTGAATATTTCTTGGCATCTTGTTCCCAGCTCTCGCTGCTTGCCAACCTCCAACCCTCGCTCAACACCAATGGCCAGCACACAACCCAGCCAATCATGCGCAGTCTGCTGGGAGTTGTCGCGTCGATATCTATGCCTAGCCGCCGACGGCTCTTGCCTTTCATTCTTTTCTGATTTTCTCTGGCTTCTGGCTTCTCCACTTGGCCTTTGCGAGCGTGCCGTATCCTGGCATCACCAAGATCCGCCCCAACGCAGCTTCGCCGACCCCCGACACGCACCCCATCACCCAGCTGATTTCCAACGCGACCGCTCATTTTGAAGATGTTCTTAGGCAACGATCATTTAACTTGCACGAAGCCGCTCAAAGATACCGACAGCGGCGTGGCCGACATCCTCCTCCCGGCTTCGACTTGTGGTTCAAGCAGGCCGTCAAAGACTACGCCATCGTGATAGAAAGTTTTTTTGACAGAATACACCATGACATCAATCTACTGTGGGCGCTGAAGCCTCACGAAATGAGGATACAAGCTGCGTCGCTACATCAAGTTATTAAAATTCGCAACAAACGGGTCATCATGGTCACCAACGACCCGGACCGACAGCCATGGATCCAGCACTGGACGGCGCTTGTTGAAAAGGGGTCGAACTTGCCTGACTTGGATATGGCTTTGAACATTATGGACGAAACACAAATATTAACGCCCTGGGAAACAATTAATAAATACGTCGAGGTGGAGCAGCAGCAGTGAGGGCTTATTGCACCAGAACTCGCGATCAGTACGTACAGCGGCGTCAAGACGTCGACAACAATCAAAAGCAAAAATTTTCGACCCTAGCTGGATATCAGACGATGCGAACCGTTATTGGGATTATTTCCGAGAAACCTGCCCACCCGATGGTCCAGCCCGCAACGTCAGCGCCCTCGCTTCCTTGAACGTGCCCATCGAGTACCCACGAGAGCAGCGGCAGACGCCGCCGCTATACAACGCCCAGCACGGCTTCGTGCACAACTTTGCGCAGGCGCAGAACCCGTGCCTGCAGCCGTACCTGCGTGGCCTCCACGGCACCTTTGTCGAGGAGCGTGAGCATGTCGACGACGACGACGCTGTTCCCGCTCTTCGCGGGCTCCAAGCTGCCGACGAACAACGAGATCCTCATTCCCGGCGCCATGTACCTCTCCTCGCGCGCACTGTACAGCGGCGGCTGGAGCAGCGGCGTCAAGCGGTTGGACAAGAAGGACGCACTTATCTGGCACGGCACCGCGTCGGGCGGGGCGCAACAAGGCGGGCAACTGGTGGCACTTTCACCAGCACCGCTGGGTGCAGATGATGAACGGTACGACGGCGGCGCGCGTCGAGGCCGGCGATGCGGCGGCTGCGCCGACGTTTGACTTGCTGTCGGCGGAGGAGTATGGCCTCGCGCGGGCGATGGATGGCCGCGTAGGGTCGTGGCTCGCCAACGTCTCGGACGTCTCGTTTGTCTGCCTCGAGTGCTTCCCCGAGCCACCCAAGACGCAAAGGGGCACCTGCTCGTACACCGGGCCGTACATGAGTATTGCCAAGCCTATGCCCATGAAGCAGCAGTACCGCTACAAGTACCTGCCTGACGTTGACGGCAACTCGTTTAGCGACCGCTGGCGGGCATTTCTTAGATCAACAAGCATGCCGCTCAAGGCCACGATCTACGCCGAGTGGCACGATAACCGTATGATTCCGTGGGTGCACTTTGTGCCCTTCAATATGGCATATACGGATTCATGCGGTCATGGAGTACCTCCTTAGTCACGATGAATACACCGAGGTCATTGCGACGGAGAGCAGGAACTGGGCGAATGCGGTGTTTAGGAAGGAGGACATGAAGCTATACGTCTTGGCGGCTGTTGTTGGAGTACGCGCGTGTGGTGGATGATAATCGCGATCGTCTTGCTTTTGCGGGCGACTTGCAGACAGAGGGTTGACGAAAGCAAAATGCAGGGGAGAAGATGCACGGCTAGAATTTGCCTTGTCTGACTAACTGGTGGTTGGGGAAGCCAGTCACACGCGGATGACGACTAACTTATTTCTTGGAGATGTTGGGATGCAAGAACATTGTTTGGGATGAATTGATAGAAATGATAGCGGTTTTTCTATTTGATCGAGACGGCTCTTGCATTTAGAGGGCGTTGCTGTGATGGATGCCTTTCAGGCGGTTGTCGAGTCACTTGACGACGATGAGACTCAAGTTGCGGCTTGCAATCATGTCAGTAGTCTTCTGCAGACTCCGCTCAACTATAACAATCCTCTTCTCTCCTCGTCCAGGTGAGCATGAGCGAGTGGAATTACAGTACCTAAGCTCCCTTCCGAGAAAACAGAAAATGTGGTTCCCGCCGAGGCACTACCGTGTGAGGTTGTCCTTGGTATACAAGCCTCAGCTCTTGGCCACCGTCTCATCACATCACCGTGCTATTTGCGCCAAGTCATGGCAGCCAATTCTATAATATGCCAAGCGCATCTCTAATAACTGCCAGGCAGACTAGGAGAAATACTGCGGTATGCCTTTCCGACCGTTGTCCTGCAGATGGCTATGAAAAGGGCGAGAATAGTGCGATGCGGCGCAGCGGTTTCGCCAAGTAACGGAGCAAAAGTTCCCACGATGAGATTTTGTTGGATTATAAATGAAGAACTTGGGACTGGAAAGCGCAGTTGATATCCGACTGTGGGCATCTCAGTAGCGCAGCCGCCGGCGAGACCATGCCCTTGGCGGCTACGGCTGTTCAAAGGCAGCGAGAAATACGAGAAAAAGAAGAAGAAAATAGTAACAGAATCAAGCCTCTCGTCACACTTGCACGTCTCGAAACAGGCACCGCGAGTATATCTCCGGAAATGCCTGGCTCTCATCCCCGTGGCGAAACCCGGGGTAGAGCTTGGCGGGCTTGGGTGCTTGCTTGGTGCTTGGCTATGCCACCTGAGAAGGCTCGCCAGTACTCAGGACAGGTCCTGGGCGCTTTCTCGGTACTTTTGCTGCTGTCGGAAATAATTGCACCCTGGTCAAGATGGTGTTCCCGGGCGACTCTATCCCAACGTCGAATGATCGACTTACACGCGACTCATTGCCGACCTTACCACTACCGCCACTACCAACACAGAAAATATGAAGATCGACTCCAAGACTCGAGCCTTGCAACATATCGAAAGATCACGTTTCCACCTTTTATTATTTTTCTCCTATTCACCAGTGGCGGAGCCTTCAGCCGCTGCTTGGCCGCTCCTCTGGGTCGCTCCAGCTCCGTCTTGGGCAGCCCACCCTCCAGCACGGTCCCAGGGCTGGGCATTTCTGGGCGGGCAGTCCGAAAGGTGACCTGCCAAGAGCCATTCGCCATCGGCCTACTGCGAACTCTGTCTTTCAAGAATCACATCGTAGAGATGGTTGGCCGAGATGTGCCTCTGACCGCGCGTTGTCTTGTCTCAGAGAGAAAATGCGCTTTGAGAGAGAACTGTTGCAAACATGGCGTGCGTCACCATCGCGGCACGTCTCTTTTTCTAGACTTGGCCAAAACATGAATCTTTTTGTCTGCTTGCTCATTCTCTTTGCATTCTCTGTATCTGTGAGTTGTCCATTGTGTTCTTGGGCAGTCAAGTCCACGGGGTTAACCTTGTAGAGGCGGCGTAGAGAGCCAAGAGCTGAATGCTCTGTATTACGTTGAGATCAGCAACGGTCAGACAAAGAATCAAGATTAAATCTCGTCTTAATAAGAATATTTGACGGCTAATATACGAGATGATCGAAGAACTAGAGCCAAATACAGTGCAACCGTACTCCACAAACCCCTGTTGTGAGCTCCCGGGACCCCTTGGGCTGGGAACTGCTCTATCCTGACAGCAACTCTGATTCCCTGCTTCTTTGAGACAATCTGAATCTCAGATATCCTCAGAACTGATATATTGGCGCGCTGAAAGTTTCCAAATACATTCCAACCCCTGCTGATCGGACATACATCACCAACGCCAACCATGTATAACTCGAGTGCTTTGCCCTGTTCGCCCATTCATTGTTCAGAATCAATCTCCCAGAGAGAACAGGGGAGAGATTTCCTTGACACGTACAAGTTATCATTGCACCTAAATGATTCGTGGTGTCAAGCTCGACGAACTGTTAGTCCTGCCTGATATTGCTGTCTCTGCATCGGCATCTCCCTCTTTTCCCTCTTGCGTTCCCTATCAGGTCTCTTGTCTCTTTTTATCATTTCATATTTCAAGTTCTACCAATATATCATCTTCTTGCCGGACAAGAAGAGCATCGACGATCCAACATAATTTCTTCAGCAAAATTGCCACAGCCAGTTGGTGCACGCCAAGATGCCGACCCTCGACGTTAGCGAGCTCAACATTGTCCTGGGCGTCCTAGGTCAGTGTCGATGGAGCTGAGCCTCTAGGATTCCTTGCTCATAAAACTTAGGCGCGTTCATCATTCTTGCTGGCGTCATCTCTGTGAAGCTCAAGCAAGTGTGGTACCTGGGAGAGGCCCGTAAGTATTACCACCCACCAATCGCGTAAAGCTCAAGAGAAACTCACAGTTTTGTTGCTGCATAGTTCCCGCGGTGATTCTAGGGATCATCCTAGGGCCTATCGCTGCCAAGTTCCTCGACAGCGACCGATGGGGGTCTGCGGAAAAGGGGCAGACTCCCGAGATCACGCTCGTTCGTCGCCCACCCTCCCCTCTGACACGCACGACTGACTGACCGACCCCCCTCCCATCGCTGCAGGGCATCATGCGCGTCATGATCGGAATCCAGCTTGTTATCGCCGGGTACCAGCTTCCGGCGCAGTACACCCGACACCGGTGGCGGGAGATGGCCCTTTGCCTGCTCCCCATCATGACCATTATGTGGTTGTGCACCAGCCTATGCGTGCTCGCCGCCGTGCCGCGCGTCACGCTGCTGGCCGCGCTCGTCATCGCCTCGTGCGTCACCACTACGGACCCGATCCTGTCGCAGGCCGTCGCCAAAGGGCCCTTTGCCGACAAGTACGTCGCCCGCCCGCTGCGCGAGCTCATCTCCGCCGAGGCCGGCGCCAACGACGGCTTCGGCTTCCTCTTCCTGATGCTGGCCGTCTACCTCATTCGCCACGCCGACATCCCTCCCAGCGTCGAAGGCGCGGAGGATGTCGCCGGTGCGGCCGTGGGGGCCGGCACGGCGGCCAAGATGCTCGTGGCTCGCGCGGGGGATGAGGTGGGCAGGTTGGGGGGCGGTGTCGGCGTGGCCTTGATGAACTGGTTTGTCGAGACCTGGCTGTACATTGTTCTCCTATCCGTCGCGTACGGCGCGGTGGTTGGCTTTGGCTCCTGCTGGATCGTCAAGTACGCCCTCAAGCGGTAGGTACCCCTCGAACGATGACCTCGGCGACTCCAATCGCAAAGAAGCTAATACTGGCGGCAACAGCAAATGGATCGACACCGAGTCGTATCTCCTCTTCCCCGCCGCTCTCGGGCTGTTCCTCGTCGGCACCTGTGGCGCCATCGGGACCGACGACCTGCTCGCGTGCTTCGTCGCCGGAAGCGCGCTCAACTGGGACGGCGCGTACCTCGCCGAGACGCAGCGGCGGCACGACGAGGTCAACTCGTGCATCGACGTGCTGCTCAACTTTGGCGGCTTCCTCTACGTCGGCACCGTCATCCCCTGGTCCGCCTTCCACGACCCGGACGGTACCGGCCTGACCTACCCGCGCCTCCTCCTCCTCGGCGTCCTGGTCCTACTCTTCCGCCGCATCCCCGCCATCTTCCTCACCTACAAGCTGATGCCCGCGAGCTGCGCCAACTGGAAGGACGCGCTCTTCATGGGCTACTTTGGCCCGATCGGCGTCGGCGCCGTCTTCTACGTCGAGCACAGCCGCCACCTGTTCCCGAAGCTGGGCGAGGGCGACGCGGAGGAGACGGACCTGGCGCGCGCGATCGTGCCGGCGGTGTACTGGCTGGTCATCTTCTCCATCGTTATCCACGGCCTGTCGATCCCCGCGCTCAACCTTGTCTACACATACATGGGCATCAAGCCCATCACAGAGGACTCGGTCGCGATTCGCCGCATATCGATGCATGTCGCGACGCCGGTGAACGCGGTCCCAGGCAATCGGGACACGTTCATCGCGTACAACCGGTTCAGTCGCCCTGTGTTTGACGCCTCGCAGCTGCCGGTGATACGCGACCCGCCTGCGAAGGAGCTGTACGATATGGATGGTTACGACGATGAAAAGGAAAGGGGACGTGTTCGCACAGTCCGGTACGCGGCGGAAGACAGGGTGTAATCCAGGGCACTAATACATAATGTTAGGTGCGAGAGTGTGTATGCTTTGTAACCGTCTTGTACCGTTGTGTGAACGCGGGTTTAGACACATGAGCTTTAGAGAACTAGAATCCGCTAAGAAATCCAACTTGAGTCGTTCTTTACTCTTTCCCGGGCCCGATGCTGCGCGGGCGAGTAAGATGTAGCTGCATAAATATCTGGGTAAATGCCTTTGTAAATATGAAAGCATCATAACCCAGTGGTTCCCGGGGCAGTTTAGAGTATTATAAGGGTTCGAGGCAAGAGTTGCAATGGCGGGCAGCCCTCAAGACGGCGATTCGACGCCGACATTCGATTCAACCGCAGAGCTGAGGACATGGAGTCAGCCAAGCGCGACAGCTTGGCAAGAGAGAATCAACACGGTGCGGCTGAAGTTTCAGGTTGCGTAATGACCCCAATCGCCCCAAGTAAATGGCAGGCCTATGTCCAAATTCGCCTCCAGAGCGTCCTCTACAGCGTCGAGATTGAAGCTTGGATCAATGTGGCCGAAGACGTCCTGGCCTGACACAGGGTCCACAAGGGAAAAGTTGACAGTGTTGTCCATGCCAATAGCCGAATCAATTGCTGCATTCACGCCGTCCGGATCGTGCAGAGGCAACTCCGTGATCCCTGGCGTCGGCATTGTCTGGGCGCTGGTAATTAAGGTGGACTCGGCGGCGGCAACAGGAGGCGTGTGGTCCTTGTTGAGCGTGGTCGCTGCCCTTTCCATCTCTTTCAGCACTCGCTCCCCAAGCCCTGCGACGACATTTGCATTCCAAAAATGGTTGCTGTAGC
The DNA here is from genome assembly GCF_001636725.1 of Cordyceps fumosorosea ARSEF 2679. NCBI lineage: Eukaryota > Fungi > Ascomycota > Sordariomycetes > Hypocreales > Cordycipitaceae > Cordyceps > Cordyceps fumosorosea. The sequence goes on along the minus strand of NW_017387319.1, from coordinate 435,284 downwards.
GCCGCAGCAGCTCGCAGTTTCGCTTGAAGGAACTCATGGCCCTGGCACGGAACATGGGCAGTCGACTATGCCGCATCTTCCGATACTCAACACTCAAGGCGAGCGAGACGGCGTAAGGAACAAACGGCGCCGGGCTGAGACAGTCTCGCGGAACTGCGCAAGCAATTCTGTCAGCTGCCAGAGACCGGCGGGCGTTGGCTGAAGGAGGAGGGAGAGTGGAAGCAGCGGGTGCTGTGCCTGGCCTGGGTAGTCGGCAAGACAGGATGATGACGGCATGGTAAAATGTTTCGATTGTAGCTAAAGGTAGTGTTAATTCTGAGAAGAGAGAGGATGATGAAGCAGAGGCGCTTACCTATTAATGAGGAAGATACCTTGAGAGCGTCCGCGTTGACAATCATTGCTTCCAGGACTGGCAAGTCGATGTAGGCCACCTTGTCGACACCAGAAGCTTCTTCGCTTGGTCCTGGTCGATAGAGCTCCACGACCTGATCGAGCCACTGGATGACGAATAGTAAAAGTCGAAAGCAAGGCGGTCGCTTGCGAATACAGGCGTCTAGGTCGGCACCGATGTCTCTCTCATGCATCAGGCAGGGGCGGCCATACATTGCGGCATTGATGCGATCTAGCGCCCAGACTGCACAGAATAAATTGTTGAGATCATCGCAATTAGGTGCGTCATAGCGGAGCAGATGAAGGCCCAGAGTTTGGATATGGTGAATAGCCCTGCCGCCCAATTGCGCGGGCAAATCTGCCTCCTCGGCGCATGTTGGTTGAACATAGAACGAGAGCATTGCCAGCGCTTGAATATGCGCCACACGGTCGGTAATGAGGGACGTTTCCAGAATAGCTCTGACGGACGAGGACAGCGCTTGCGAATAATCCTGCGGAGACAACAAGACGCCGCCCTTGTTCTGCAGTCGCAGGAATTGTGTCATGTCTGGGTCGCTTCCAGCGGCTAGACATACTAGTTGACGTTGAATGATGCTTGTGGGGTTAATTGCAGGCTCGTTGAGAGAGGATAGGGGGAGCACAGGAAAGATGGGGTGAATCTTCTGGATGAATGTGGCTTTGAGCTTTGCGTAGTCGTCATCGGGGGGCAGGCATGAGAGGCAGTGCTCTTTGACAAAGGGCAGGAGAAACCTGTCCATTATCGGCGGTGGTCGAGAGGTGATGAACTGCGACGACTGGCTGCCGCCCGCAGGGAGCCATATCCCAACGTCACCCTTTTGAGACGACTCACGCGCAGAGACGGAGGCTGTAGCCTCGATGAACATGCCCTCGGGGTTCAAGTCGCCGACAAAGCGGGAGGAGCGCGTCCGGAATGACCCATCTTGATGTGGACGCTGAAACTTTCCATTTGGGCGATTGGGTGGCTGAAAAGACTGCTCTTGCGGGCGTCCAAGGATGCCATTCGCATTTGCGACTGGCGGCGGCAGTGAGACGCGACTCACTGGCGTGACGCTGCGGCCGATGTTGTTGGGTCTGGTTCGTTAGCACTCCTGTGTCTTCATGTTTATAAGTTTATCGATTGATCCGAGCAAGGTAAGACTCACGAGGCGTGGGACGGCGACGAATCCGCGCCACGGCTGTCCTCTGGCGAAGCGTCATCGGGCGCATCTTCTGCATGGATACATCTCCGCTACCATGACGCGTCAGTCAGGCGTCAGTCAGCCGAGCGACGGGAGATGCAAGATCGTAGGACACAATTGACGAACCTTTTTGCGGCGACAAGACTCGCAGGCGTGCTGGACCTGTTTGCGCTTCAAAGGCAGGCCGCCGCGAGATGGATCAGTGGCGACAAACTTGACTTTTCGGCCGCTGGCAGGTGTGGACATGGTTCCAGACGGCGGCTGGCACTGAGCGCGTGACGGTTCGACAATTTTATAAAGAGATCATTCCCATAATTGATGCAAATCGTCCGTATGAGATGACGGTCTTCTCAATCGTTGATTTTTTCTTCTTCTCGCGTTTGCCTTGAGAGTCATTGGCAAGCCATCATAATGGGGCTGGTGATGGAACTTTGGGGCTGGTAACCCGTTAAAAACGGCGCTACACTAGCCACAGTTGAGGGTGGATTATTCAGCGCTTTTTATTGCAGGCTGGAAAATTAGCAGCAACGTTCTTCTCCGTCCTTGACTTCTGCAAGCCCATCTTTTAAAAATCGCAAAGAAAGAAAAGAGACGTCAGCTTGTTCAGCCGTCCGTACGCATGTAGGCATCTGAAAGTATTCGTGCCGCTGTACATCAAATCGGGTGGCTTCTAGTTTTGCCCCTCCTGTTGCGATGGCAGCTCAACCTCTGTCGTTGGTCACCCCTTGGCCCTTTTCCAACCGGTGCAACGAGCGTCTTGCCAATGACCCTTTTAGCCACGGACGAGCTGTCAAAGTACTTGGAGATTTTGCTCATCTCATCATCTGGCAAGCGCTGACAAGTATTGAGCATACTGCTATTAATAGTTGGTCGCCCACCTCAGCACTGTGCTACCACGCAGTTGCTATTTTCGGTGCATCTCAAGGCGGCAAAGCAGTCCTTCCCTTGGGTACGTAATCTGAGGTAGGATGGGTGGATGAAGCTCAGAAATGACGTTCTTCTGTGAGCGGGGTCCGAACCTGGTGATACTTGGATTGAGACTTGAGACTGCAACGCCAGCTATCCTTCAGTTTTGGTGTGCTACCGCGCGCGCAATAGGTAAATTTAGAGATATATTCGCGCAGCCTTGCTTGACGCCCGCAGGGCGATTCAATCTGCTGTGTCATGAAAGATGACCGGCTCGGCTAAGATAGCATATGTGTCTGTGGCTCATAGTACAATGGTGGGTGTAGTCAAGTTCTATAGTAGCACCATGAAGGCAGCAACAACACGGTTCCCTCCAGAATGGGCTGAGTGAGCGTTTCCCAGCGTCGATGGGACGTCGCATTTGACGCCCGGATTCCCTTGTCGTCCAGCTATGTTCCCCTTCCACTCACGACTACTCCTTGATGCCGCTCAGAAGGTACTTCTAGTAGCCCGCTTTCCACATCGTCGACAGCCCTTGCACTGCAGCCGGGCCCTCCGAGTTGGAAATGAAGTGTTGCGCCTTGAAAAGGCCAGTCAAGTATCGACCTGGCCCTCACGCACCCTTTCCCTAGTGCCAGGAGATGGCTTACACCAACCTCAGCCATTGTAATCGCGATCGCGATCGCGGCCCCCATCTTCGCAGACCGGTTAACCGTCTGTCGCACTCGAAAGTGGCCAGCATTCTGGGGGTCACAGAATGGGCGAGGTCTCTTCTAAAGAGGCATTTGCCACTCGATTATGCATCCTTCAAACAAGGTAGAGCTCGTAGGTACCTGAACAAAATCTTAGCTCATGTTACACGGTTAGATGCGAGGCAACAACACCTTGTGAGCCTCTGGAGCACTTCATGTATAAAATGCAGAGAGCTGCCGGCCAGAGATAGACTCTCTGCTTCCTACTTTCCCCAATATCCTCACAATTACCACACTGACCGAAAGACTCTCACTCCCTGCACACTCTTGACAACTTCTTTTCGAGACTCTCGCAGACGCTGCGCCCGCCTCGTCGCCTCAAGATGGCCGCGGAACCTTTTCCTTGCAAGATGTGCAATGCGCTCCTCATGAGCAACGAATGCCTTACATGCCATGCGTATGGTTCCATCATGCCAAAAGCGTGCCGGATCTAACACCGTGAACAGCAGAGAGCAAAAGGACGGTCATCAAAACCAGTTCAGCATTGACATGTATAACTTCGAGCAGAATGCCCTCAACACATCGATTAAAAATGAATATGCCCAGCCTAGGAGACCTCTTGAATCTAAACCTATCTCCATCCCGGGCAGGTGAGAATTTCCACCGTGTCAAAGTTCAGCCGAAACTAATACCTTACATAGCATGCCGCAACCGCAAAACGCCGTCAAGCCTGAAAGCAATGAGGAAAACTACGTAAGCGGTTGCGGCACCAAGTCGATCCCTATCCCAAAGAGGAAGAAAAAGGGGACGGATCAGCAGCGTTGACCGGCCTTTTTCATTGCTATCTTCAACTCCTGAATCCTCAGGGTCGATGGGGGCATTACGGTAAGACCGTTCCATTTCTCCATCTGCCTTTGCCGCATTGCCACCTTCGAGCATGTCTTTTGTTAAGCAGGATGTTAGCATGCGGATGTATTAGACGCCTGAGGTATGGCTATTAATAGAATAATTATTTTTGAGTTCCCCAGAAAAACATCAGCAAACATCCAGGTGTGCTTGCTATTGCTTGGTTACCATCAAGCCTGCCGAGGTTCGAGCCAGACGAATGACCCAGCCCGTGACCAATACACTGTTTGAGAAGGAGAATTAAGTTTTGATAAATTTATAATTTATTTGACCTTCTAAAGATACTGACCCTATTTTAGTATGGTGTACTATTTTTTTAATTTTCCTCGTCTTTGATGTGGCGCTTGGCTCACTTGCCGACAACATCATTCAGCTCCGTCTTGGGCAGGACAATCGGGCGCACCTTTTCGCGAACCAACGTCTGCTGCTCCAGCGCATACGCCATGCCGATGAGAGCCTCCTCCGTAAAGTGATCCCCCGCGAACGCCACCCCGAACGGCTGGTTCGGGGCCGTCGCGTTCAAGTTGCCGAAGCCGTTCTGCGTAACCTTCGTGTCGTTCGGCATGCGGCCCATCGGTACCGTAACGACCGGGTGGCCCAGCAGCGCCGCCAGGCCGGACGCGTAGCCCGACGGCGCGAACACGGCGTCCAGCGTGCGATTCTTCAGCGCGCCCGCCAGGCCTCCCTCCCCGCCCAACGTGAGCTGCTCCTGGTAAGCCTCCCGGAACTGCGGCGAGTCGTTGCCGAAGCCCAGCGCGAGGGCCGAGTCCCAGATGCCCGTGTCGCGCTCCGGCCAGCCCTCCCGGGGGTCCCGGTGGGTGAAGGCCTGCAGGTCGGCGAGCGAGGTCACGTTGTGCGGGTTCGTCTTCAGGTGCTTCAGGTACAGCTCGCGCACGCCGGTGACGAAGTCGGCCTTGAGCACCACATCGTTGGCGCTTCCGAGCTGCTCGTAGCCGGGGAAGTCGACGTCCTCGACGAGGACGGCGCCACTGGCGCGCAGGAGCCCCAGCGCGTGGCGGAACGCCGTCGCGACGGCCGCGGGGAAGCCCGAGTCCTCGCCGCCGGTGGCCAGCCCGCGCGGCACGCCAATGCGCTTGCCCTGCAGGCCGGAGGTCTTGCAGGCAGCGACGTAGTCCGGGACATCCTTGTCGGCGAAGGGGATGGCGGACGTGTAGTTGTCGTGGCAATCCTTGCCGACGATGGCGCGCAGAAGGTGCGCAGCGTCCTTGACGGTGCGCGCCATCGGGCCGACAGTGTCCTGGTGCTCGGAGATGGGCACCACCAGGTAGCGCGAGGTGAGGCCGACCGAGGGCTTGATGCCGACGAGGTTGTTCTCCTCGGAGGGCGAGATGATGGAGCCGGCGGTCTCGGTGCCGAGGCACGCCCAGGCCAGGCCGACCGAGGACGCGACGCCGCTGCCGGACGACGAGCCGGACGGGTCCTGGCCGGGGAAGTAGGCGCCGATGGCCTGCCCGCCGACGGAGGACCAGCCGGAGCTGCCGTTGTCGCTGCGGAAGTTGGCCCACTGCGACAGATTCGCCTTGCCGAGGATGACGGCGCCGGCCTTGCGCAGCTTCGCGGCGACGGTGCTGTCCCGCGGCGGCCGGGCGCCGACCAGGGCGAAGGAGCCGGCCGTGTTGTTCATCTTGTCGTCCGTGGCGATGTTGTCCTTGATGAGGATGGGGATCCCGTGCAGGGGACCGACGGTGCCGTTGTAGCGCTCCTTGTCCCGCTCGGCGGCGATCTTCAGCGCGTCGGGGTTGATCTCGTTGACGGCGTGCAGCTGGCCATTGACTTCGTTTATGCGGGCGATGTAGGCCTTGGTCAGGTCGACGCTGGAGAAGGCGCCTGAGTCGAGGCCCTGCCGCAGCTCGTCCAGCGTAGCATCGAGGAGCAGGGGGAAGCTGCCGTTAGCAGCGTTAGCTACACAGAGAGCAAGTTGTAGGATGAAGCAGCATGCGCTCAGCACGCGCCCAGTCATTAATCGGCCCATCATACTATCGACTAACGAGATAGTACTTGCAGAAACCAAAACAACAGAACGACTGCGTCCCAGGGCTGGGAGGCGTGTCTCTCTTTAAGTAGTTCTGCAGGCACAAGGTTGCGCTAGGAACTTGGCGTCAATGGTAGCGAGGCTCAAGAACTTCTGTGGACCAGTACTCAGACACATCATCGCTATAGTTGGCAGGAGGTTATCTAGTTGGACTGCGGAAAGGTTCCTGGAGGAGCTTATGCATGTCGATACCCCTCGCTGTCATTCATGCCAATTTCCTAGTGCAATCTTGTACCTCGAGAACTACTTCCGTAGTTCTCGACCTGGCCTTTAGTCGTTAGGGTATTCGACGGGCCGAACTTGTCAACGTTGATCGTCTTACAATGTTACCTACTGTACTGGTAACGCGAAGTAGCAAGTGACGAAACGGGCGAGAGCCGCGCAGTTCCGTCGTCTCTTCTCCCCCGTCAAGGTAGTATTAATGACTCCAATATTGATCGACCCGGGCAAGGGTGGCTCAGTCAGGGGGGCGATGCAGACTTGGGCCTTGTCTCTCGGACCCGCTGATGGTCAACAATCAGGTAGGTACTTTTAATGCCGCTACTGCGGCAAATGTTAAGATTGTCAATGCATCTGTATAAACTCAAGCAGTGTTCCATATTAACTTCTGTGACAGCTCTGGCGGGTCCCTCGAAAAGTACCATCCCATCCTAATGAGGCTTCTTTAAAGAGGCTCTGAAATCTTATTAGGATGCACAGTTATCAGTCCATCGCAAAAGGATGAGCCACAGTGGGACGATGGGTCTAATATCGAAAATCTCCATTAAAAAGTTTGCCGACAAGGCAATTGATAACTAAACCGGCTCGGAAAACTGCTTATTAGAAACTCTCTGTCGATTTTAAGCTCACACATGAAACGGGCGCGACTCAGGGCTGAACAGGCCTAGCCTAAACCTGGTACACTACTCGTGTGACATCATCTAGAAGAGAAGCGCGACGAGCATTGAAACACCAACGCAGAGGGCAATTGAGCGACTGGTCGTGGTAGCCGCGCCGGTCACGGGTGCAGTGGTATGGGCGCTGCGGGACGGAGCGGCGCTGGACGGCGCCGACTGTGAGAGAGAGGTCTTGGCGGCGGGTGCGGTGCTGTTTCCACCGGTAATAGTGCTGGTGTAGGTGCGAGTGCAGGGGCAGTCAGTCACGGTCAAGGTGGTGGCCTGTTCATTTCATTAATACGTTTTATTCCCAAGGGAGAGCGGTATGAGGAGAGTAGTACCTTGGGGACAACGTAAGTATGCGTGCCCTCGGTGATGGTGGTAGGGCCGGGACAGTACGTCGTGTAGGAGTCGACGGTTTTGGTGATGACAGTGACACCGGCTGTCGGTGCGGACGTGGTCGTGGACGAAGTCGCAGTGTGGTTCGCCGCTTTGCGGATCAGCGTGAAGTCGTCGCCGGAGGAGCCGTCAGCGCCCTTGACAAAGGACCAGGTAAGGACAGTCTCGTTGACAACAGTCAGCTTGCTGAAGCCGTAGTGCGTCTGGTCAAAGATGGCGGTGATGTCGAGCGCCTTCTTATCCTTGGCCAGCTCCGAGTGGCTTTCAATGTTGCCTGCCATGCCGTTGATGATGTGGGTCATGGAAACGCCCTCATTGGCATAAAATGTGTTGTTGTTGACGATGGAGGCCTTGTCAACCGTACCGTTGCGGCCGAGGGGAAAGGTACGCTCGTACCAATGGATATGGCTATGAGGCGAATTAGCACTTGGTGACTCTACGCATTTCTACTCCAGCCAAAGACTTACCCAGAGAGGTAGGCATCAACCCCATACTTAAGGAAGAGGTCCTCAAAGGCAGTGCGCATGTTCTGCTGGTAGGCGGCGACCTGCGAGCTATACATGGGACGGTGGCTCATGGCAATGACCCAGGGCGTCTTGCTGCGGTCTACCTTGGCCAGATCCTGCTCCAGCCACTTGTACTGCTCGTACGACTCCTTCTTGGTGATGTTGCCGTTGACGGCACCGAACGGGCCGCTGTCGGTGGCGTAGGTTTCGTTCGCCTTGGGCTTCCTGTCGGCGCCCTTGACATCACTGGCAAAGGACCACTCCGGGCTGTTAGGGTAGTCTGTCTCGCCGTTGAAGGAGATGAAATGCGCGAGGCCGTAGTCAAAAGAGTACCAGAAATTGCTGACGCCGCCGGACTCGCCACCAGGCATGCGGAAGCGGTGCTGATAAGCCGTGTAGTTGCTATAGCCGAGTGGTTGGTGTTCGTGCTCGCAATGAGAGGTCTAAGGGAGGGAACGTACCGCTGAGAAGGGGGGCAGCTGTAGTAGGTGAGCTTGTCAGACTTGGGAGCGGTGCTGTTCAGGCGGTTGTGGTTGAGGTACGCGGCCAGGACCTGACCAGGGCCGTCAAACTCGGCGCAGGCGGCCTCGTGGTTGCCAGGCAGGACCATGTAGGGCACCTTGGACGTGATCGGGGTCATCCACTGCTGCCAGAGATCCCAGTTGGACTCGTACAGGGTAGACATGTCGCCGCCTCTGGGCGTGCCCTCGGTGGGGATCTCGCCCTCAGGCAGCGGCGTCTCGTACTCGGGCGTGATGCCGCCGGGCAGTTGGGTGCTGGTGCCGTTGTAGCAGACGGGCCAGCTGCTCGCGCAGGGGATGATGCCGCTGTACCAGTCGTCGGCGTAGCTGATGTCGCCGCCGTGCCAGGCAAAGGCCATACCTTCGTCAATAGCCTTGTTCAGCTGCTTATAGGTACCGGCGGCGTTGGTGTAGCCCATGTCGTTGAGGACGCCGATGCTGAAGCCTTGCTTGCTACCGGCGGGGCGGGCCGTCTTGAAGCTCAGGACGTCGGAGGCAGTCGTGCCGTTGGCGGCCGCAATCTTATAGTAGTAGGTCGTATCGGGCTTCAGGTCCTTGATCTGGACGTCGTGGTAGTACTGGCTGCACTGGGTGACGGCGACCTCGGAGCAAGGCGGCGTGCGGGCATAGCTGACAGGCGGAGTTAGTCCAGCAGGTAGGCTACTATATCGCCACTTCAGAAGCAACGTACGAGTGGCTTGCGCCGTTTGCAGTCTTGTCCAGGGCGTCATGGCTAGTACCCCAGCTTACAGACGGCGCGCTGCCCAGACCAAAGGGCGTCTGGTAATGAATGTTGACACCAGTGCTGCCGGCGTAGGACAGAGAGATGACATTGATGTTGTTGGACGGGTTCGAGGACGCGGGCTTCACAGCAGGCGGCTCGACAAGGCGCAAGTAGCCCTTGCCATTGCCCTTGACGGTAGGGTTCACCCAGTCGCCAATTGGGGTCTCCGGTCCGGTGTAGGGGTAAGTCTCGTCGACGGTCGGCACGGCGTTGGCCAGGGCAGAGAGCAGACCAACAGCGACGGTAACGGTGGCCTTGACGGAAGCCATTGTGCGTGCAGAGTACGGGTATAAACGAATGGATTGCAGATGTCTTGGCACGATTGGGTCACATTGAGATCTTCCAAGACACTAGAACAGCGGCCGTGGCATTCTTAAAAGGAACCTTGCAAGGCCACGTTCCATCGGCCTCATCCGCAAACTCGCGTGTGGCGTAAACTTCAAGCCTCTGAACGGTCATCAATTAGGAAAGGTCACAGAAGGCAGCAAGTTTCTGCACAACAGCGGACGAGCCTCGCTGTAGGGGCCTATGGCGGCTAGGAGGTTGAGCACATGGTGCTTGCGTTCCTGTTGCCACAATGCCGATTATCCGGGTAGTCAGGATTTCCCCAGACCGGCTTACGACCGGCAGCCAGTCGGACGACATGACGAGCTGATGATATTGCAAATTTGACCGCGTTTATTCGCTGATGTGCTGCAGTGGTGGAGATTGCGCGAGAACACGTGGGTGGAGCGAGCTTCGCTAACAGGCAGGAGATGTCAGTGGGCTACTGTGAGGAACCTGGATTGCATAATATTGCAGCATTCAGACGGGTTCCTATTCGGCTGCCTTACAGGTTAGCTGATTGTCAAATACTGGTAGATGAAGCCATCGGCCAGCGCCGGCCGGCGACAAAATAGATGTCTTTGCATCAAGCCGGTCAACTGAGTCGTCCCGAGTTGGATCGCCGCAGCCGGTCATCCGGCACAGAAATCGATATGGACAATCTTGAGGCTGTGGTTAAAATCTCCATCGGAGCAAGCACAGCGTATTCCGGAGCAACGAGGAGATCTTCCGACCAGAATCCGTCGTTTTGGTGGCAATGCTTGATTGAGATTTTTCAAAGAACAGGGAATTGGGAATTGGAACTGAAAAGCGGGACTCATGATATTCTGGCCAATCATCGATGAGAAAACAACCAGCCTATTCGCAGAGGCGTTGAGCCCAAGAACCAAAAATCAAAGAAAATTTCCAAATAACGGTGCACCGCTAAAACGTATTACCTGATCGGTAACGGTGGTTTTCAGCCACTTAGACGAACATGAGATCTCACTACCGAGTCACAATCTGTAACTCCAGGGGCGCTAATTCGTACTCGGCAAGCATCGCCCAGTGGACACTCCGCGTCGAGGACCAGATAGAAACCACAACAACATTGGTCTCCCTGTCTCACGACAGCGACGCGTTCGAGCCCTGCCAAGGGTCCAGTTGACGTGCCGCGATGTCGCGAATCCTTGCAACTTGGCCCAAAGGCTGGCTGTTGATTCACGGGATGCGTGGGGCCGGCCCGGTGCAACGACGCGGGAGCTATGCCTAAACAGGAAACAAGTAAACAAAGAGACAGACAACAAGACGTACAAGCCTAATATACTCGTGTTAGTGGGCATTGTCATGCATGCGTGACACGTCTCCGTGGAAGAAGAGAGCGAGCTTCAGCACAGTATACTTGCTTTGTTTGTATTCCTCATTGCCAGCAAAAAAAGCATCTCTTCTTTTTGCTATTTGGGCCGCCGTCCGCCTCCAATCTTCCCTGTGCTTTACTCCTGCATCCCTTCCCAATTCTTTCTTTTTATACGCGCTGGGAGGATTTGCGTGGGGTTCAATGGCAAATATGTCGGACGCAAACATGGAGGATCTTGATCTGCCTATCGCCATCCGGCGCTCTCGTCGGAGCACCCCAGCCGTCTCAGTCAAGACCGAGGAGACCACCGAGGCTACCACCATCCCCAAAACGCCCGCCCGAAGGAAGCGCACAGTCCGCTTCTCCGACCCGGGCCCTTCGTCCGGCTTGACGCCCATGATGCGCCGCACAGTGTTCGCGACGCCCAGCCGCAGACGCTCGGGAACCCCGCTGCGCAACTCCAGCCCCGTCGCCGCTCCCGCGTCAACCAGCAGCGGCCCGTCCCGGCGAAGCGAAGCGAACCCGTTCCTGGCGCCTCTCCGTCAGACGATGGACGGCCGCGTCGAGAGGCAGGCGAGGCGCAGCAGCTTCCGTGCCATGCTCAATAAGATGGAGTTGCAGAAGAAGAAGCTGCTGCGCTTTTCGCGGACCGAGATTGAGAAGCTCAAGAGCCAGGTCAAGTCCAAGGACGCCGAGATTTACGAGCTGCAAAATGCGACCATTGTCATCGACACGGAACGCGTCTGGGATCTTGAGAGGCAGGTTGAGCAGCTCCAGTACGAGCTGGATCGTCGCGCACCGACAGAACTGAATGAGGACCGCACATATGACTGGACGCTGGCTGCCAGAGACCCGTTTACGCAAGATGACGACTACTTCGACATGGATCTCGACGGCGAGCACTTTGGCGATGCTACCCAGGCCCAACTTCAAGTCAGCACTCCGTCGAGAGCCCGGTCCTCGTTCCCCACGCCACCGGCGACGAGCCCAATGATTCCCGGCACACCCTCCTCGCACTTTTGCCGCCAGCCGCAGACGCCAAAGTCCCATGCCGCCGTCCAGGCATGCTTCCCAGACCCTGAGCGTGAAGTCCTGGAGGAGCAAGTATGCTCGCTGCAGCTCGAGGTGTCCAAGCTCACCAGTACGTTGGAATCGTACAAAGGCTTCCAGTCGCGCCTCAAAGACCGCCTGGCCGCCGCTGTCCCGGAGGCGATGGACGTCGCCGTCTCGGATGCAAACTTGGAGAGCATCGAGAAGCAGATTCTCCGCCTGCTGGAAGATATGACAGACCGCTCCGCTGCTCTCGAGCAGCTTTCCGCCCGCATCAGCGATATTGGGTTCACAGGAAAAGACGCTGAAGAGATGCTCGCCTCGATAGTCTCGGGGTTCCGCGCAGCCCGGCTCGAGCTCGAATATCTCACCCCGGGCGAAATCACCCTACCCCTCACCTCCCACGGCGCCGAGGTCCTCGACCTGTTGCTAACTAACCTACGCGACCTCGCCCGGCGCGTCAAGGAGGGCGAGGACAGCATCGACGAGTACCACTCCATCGAGCAGTCCCTACGCAAGCAGCTCGACGGCCGCGTGACCGCCATGGACCAGCTCAAGGCGGAGATGAGCAAGGGGGAGACGATCATCTGCGCAGCCGACGTCCGCATCCACGAGCTCGAGGTCGCCAACCAGCGGCTCAAGGGCGCCATCGACACCTACGACCGCGACATGAAGGAGCTGGAGCGGCTCGTCCAGAAGACGGACCAGGAGAAGACGCAGGCCGTCGAGGACCACGACGCCGACAAGGAGCGGGACGTCGAGGCGCTCGAGGCCAAGGACCGGACCATCGCCGAGCTCGAGGACAAGATCAAGGAGGCGGTCCGGCAGGCGGAGCAGCTGCTGCGGGACATGTCGGACGAACAGGACAGGCACACGCGGCACGTGGTGAAACTCAATCAGGCGCACGGGCGGGGCCTGGCGCTGCGCGACGCGCGCGTCATGGAGCTGCGCGTCGAGATTGACCGCGTCAACGAGTCGCTGCGCGAGTCGCACGAGACCATCCGCGCGCTGCGCGTGCAGAACGGCGGCCTGCTCGCGGAGCAGGACAAGGCCAAGAAAGCCATGGACGCCATGCAGGAGGAGTTGCAGCGCGTGCTGCGGATGAGCCAGGCGTTCCTGCGCAGCGCGCCGAAGAGGAAGCGCGGCAACGAGGGCGAGGAGCGGGGTGAGGCTGAGGGTGACGGCGAGGGCGCCGCGCCGGTGGTCCGTCCAGGAAGGCTTCTGAGCGGCGAGCTGGCGCGCCGCGCCTCGCGGACAAAGAGGCCCAGGGACAGTGGCCTTGGCTTTCTGGACGAGGATGAGTGTGAAATGTTTTGAAGATCTCGTATGGTAAACGGCGTCTGGGCGAAACTGGGCTCTCTATTTGAGAATTGCATTGGCATGTACACTATATACCAAGCCTTCGAGTTTGGGTCACTCTCTCATTTATATTTTCTTTGTCACAATCTACATTCAAGTTCAATACTTCTCACTGTCCATCATTAAAACTCGCTTTTTACGGCTATTTCTTGTAGAATCGCCAGTGGGGTTTATAATCCGGCGACAGTGGCAGGTCTAGCAGAAGGGCACGCACCATCTCGACAGCCATGCTGCCGCCACGCAAGATGGCGTCGTGGAACTGCTTCTCCGAGACACTGCCCTCGCGCAGGACCTCGCCGCGCAGGGCGTCAAACTGCAGCGCGCCGAGCAGGTAGCCGGCCTGGTACAGCGGCGGGTAGTCGCCCGCGAACGAGCGGCGGACCTCAGCCTCAGCCGTGGCCCGCTCGTGCCCGACGCCGTCCACCAGCAGGTCGACGCACCGCTGCGGCGACCACTCGCCCAGGTGAAAGCGGAGCGAGAAGACGATGCGCGCGCAGCGGTGCATGCGCCAGAAGAGCGTGCCGACGCGGTCCTCGGGCGACGCGAAGAAGTCGCCGCGGTCCCAGAGCCGCAGCTCCCAGTAGAGCGCCCAGCCCTCGATCCAGAACGGCGTCGAGAACAGGCGGCGGTGGCTGTTGTACCTGCCGTTGTAGTAGTACTGCAGGCGGTGGCCGGGCACCAGCTCGTGGAAGACGGTGGCGCGCGCAAAGTGGCGGTTGTTGCCGCGGAGCACCATCCGCTTCAGGTCGTGGTCCATGTCCGCGAGCGGGTACGCGATCAGGATGCCGGAGCCGCCGAGGAAGAATGGCGCCGTCTTCTGCAGCGCGGCAGGCATCATGTTGGCGCGGTACGTTTCGTCGGCGACGCGCGGCACCGTGACGAGGTCGTGCTTCTTGACGTACGCGGCACCCTCGAGCGCGAGCGCCTTGGCGAGCGCCGGCTGCTCGCCCGGAGCGACGTGCTGCGTCTTGACGTAGTCGAGCGCCCGCTTCCAGTCGTCGCCGAAGCCGAGCTCGCACGAGGCAGTCTTCATCTGCGTCTCACACCACCGGAAGACCTCGTCGGCGAGGTTGAGTAGCTCCTCGGGGCTGTAGGCAATCATCTCGGCCTCGAGTTCGACGAGCAGCGCCTCCCGTCCAATCGGCTGGCCAATGATTTCATCCTCGCCATCAGGCCCAATGCCGACAAGGTGTCGCTCAACAGCAACCTTGTGTTCGCGCAATGCGGCGACGGCTTGCTTGAGTGGCGCTGTAACCCACCAATCAAAGGATGGGTCATAGGAGCCGAAGAACCTTCGTATTTCTTCGAGATGTTTCTGAAGCTCATTAATGATTTTGGAGGCCTTGAATGCGTCCGTCTTTGTAGCGTGCAGCTTCCCATCCACGACACCGTGCTGCGTCTGCTGCGCCAGTTTTGCGACGGCATTAACTTGGTCAGCGAAGTAGGCGTTTTCAAGCGGCTTCACGGCCTCACGCGCTTCGGATAACTCGACGACAATATCTGAGAAGGGGAAGAGGTGCTCGATCCGAGAGATGAGCTCTCGTTCCGCCTGGAGCTGCTGCGTTGTTCGATCAAGGTGGTTGCGGAGCTGCAAAAAGTCGACTTGGTCCTGCTTGGACAGCTGTTGGAAGTCGAGGTCGAAGAGGGAGTCAAGCTCGTCGCTGAGGAATTGACGCAGTCGTGCATGCCTTTGCGGCGAGACGGAGACACGATAATAGTTTTCTAGTTCTTCAATGTCCAGACCGACACGTCGGACGCGGTCGGGCATGGACTCGTGGAAGTCATCACCCGCGTTTGCGACAGGACGAGCTACCCAGACAGCATCCATTTGATGTGATTTGACGGTGGTGTTTTTTGCAGATACGATGTTTGAGTTCCGTTTCCGATGCGATGTACCGTGATGGTGATGTTGACGTTGAAGTGAAATCTAAAGGCGAGGGTACACGACCCGACCCCCGCCCGCTGGCATGTCTGTCGTCAAGAAACAGGCCTCGCCTCACCATCGGTGATGGTACGCGACAGCATTGAAGCGAGGGATCTAGCTGTTTCCTCATAACGTTAGTAGACTATTGTGGGATTTCCGCCCGGTAAAAGCCGACTTGGTGCTGATGGTCAGCCAGGCTAAAAGCCAAAACATGTACGAAGTACCCGTATGGGTCACACCTTTCGGGTTCTGACTGGTCGCTCGGATCCGAGGGCGCAATCGCGAATCTTAATAATCCAGATTGTCAAGGGTTCACACGGCGCTTTCTGGGAAATTCTCCTTAAACATCAACCAGCATTCAGACATTCGCTTTTTCTTTTGTGCAGTGCAGCGCGTAGCTGTGCACGCAATGCGCTCCCCTCTGCTACAGACATCGCTGCGACAGCGCCTGCTAGTGTCGCGACGCAACCCCCGGCCTCAGTTCAGAGCAAACTCGTCCTCATCGCAGCCCAAACCTTCCGCCGGGGCAGCAGATCCTCCCAGTACAAGCACAAACAGCGCAAGCGCTGCCGCTACCGAGGCAGCAGCAAAGAATGCCGCTCCCACCTCGATATGGATGCGCCTGGGACCTCTCACCCAGGTTGCGACGGCGTTTGGCCGGGCCCAGCAGAAGCGGCCATACGTTGTCCAGACCCTGAGCGCCATGGTCATCTTCATAGCCGCCGACGTCAGCGCTCAGAACATTAGCGGCTCGGAGTACGACCCCGTCCGGACGACGCGGACCACCTTTATCGGTGCCCTCTTCGCCATCCCACAGTACCGCTGGTAAGCGCCAAGTCCTTCCCTCGGAAACACCGGAACGGAGAACTAATGCAAGTCCTGTCGGCCAGGTTCCATGTGCTGGCCCGTTACTTCAACTACAAGTCCAAGGCCTTGTCCATCGCCGCCAAGGTCGCCTTCAACCAGGTCACCTTTGCAGTCGCCTTCCCCACGTACTTTTTCGGCATGCAGGCACTGCTGTCCGGCGAGAGCCTGTCGGGCACCCTCAGACGCCTCCAGGACACCGTCCCGCGCAGTTGGCAAAACTCTTGGAAGGTCTGGCCGGCCGCCATGGCCTTTAATCTTTCCTTTGTTCCTCTCGAGTACCGGGCGCTCTTCAGCGGCATGATTGCAATCGGCTGGCAGACATATTTGAGCTGGATGAATCGCCAGGCAGAGCTCAAAGAGAAGGCTGAAGTCCAAGTGGCGGAGGGGGATAAAATACAGGCGTTGCCTATTCAGGCTGCTGTGGCGGTCTAGAGAAACCATAAATCTCTCTTACCTCGTTGTTTTCTGTTCGTACTTTATAACGTCTTTGTGTTGTGTACTTTGCGGCGTTTGGGTTGGCTCAGTAGTATAGAGGTAGAAATACGGACTAGATGAACAACAATTTTACATAGACAGACAATAACGGCAATTACTCTGCCGTATCCTTACATCCAGCACAGCATAAAGATAGCCTAACTTATCAGCGTGTTGCATCTGCAACCAAAGTCAACGGGGGTTTGCATAGGTATCTATCGACTCTCACGGACGTAACCCTTAAAAGCCGGTATCGCCTGACAGCAGTTCTACGAGAAGCCATTTCGAAGATTGCCTATTCTTTTTTTGTTGGTTACCCCTTTTCTTCTTATTATTATTATTTATCCTTTTGCTTTCTTTTTTGTTATTCTTTTTGCCTCAGAAGCATTACTTTAAGATTCGCTGCGGAACAGCGGGTTCTACAACATCCGCCACCATGAGACAGAGGTCCTCGATTCCGAGGTGCAATACTTTGATTGTAGGTACTGGTAGCCAACTCTTAGAACTTAGGTTGATTCCAAAAACATGTTGCCCATCAAGGCCTCCCTCCTTCGCGTCCGTCATCCCCTCCTGGCTGTTTGGCAGCTCTAGTTGTTGGCCTCGACATACGAATACGTATGTAGGTAGACAAGCTTAGCAGCTGCAGCGCCCTCCGCATTCGTGATTTTCAGTGCAGTGCTCGTCGCGAAAGCATTCCCTCCAAGAAGTACTCGGGCCGTCCCAAGTGGTCCAGCACCAGCCACCTTTGCCATTGCAGATCTTGTAGCACCAGCCCGAATTGGAGCAGCCAGCCTTGGGAGTGCTCCAACACCTGCGCTTGTCCAGCGTCTTCTCGACTTCCTCGAGGACGGTGGGATGCTCCCTGCACATGCGGACAGTACCGGGGTCAACGCCCGCGGGGACTTCCATGACGCCGAGGGCACCACAGATTTCCGCCGCCTCTGTCTCGGTGACGTCCGCGCGAGACTGTGCAGTTGCCAGGGAGGCCACCTGGATAATAAGGGCAATTGAAAACTTCATTCTGGGAAAGGTAGGGAGAAGGCAGAACGGGTGGCGTTTGTGTGTTGTGATTGGAGTGCAGCGCAGTGCAAGAGAGAAGAGCGATCAAGGTTGTTGGCAAGAGGGCACTGGGAGTTGAAATCACAGTCCCTTTATAGCCAGGCGACATAAAGCAAAGACCTGCCTTCTACGCCTTCCTTTCGACTACTTCTTGCGCATTTACAATTTACAATTGTTGGTGCGTCGCTGCAGTTGGTTCTTCCATCACGCAGGGTGGAGCGAGGGCCGAGAGCGCTCTCCGATATCACAAGGAATCGCAGATAGCCTAATTCGTACAGATTGCTTCCATCTCACTGGGTTCTTGTCTGAAAGCACTATAAAAATACACTATTGCCGTTTTGGTTAACTTGCAGCCGTAGGGTGGAGGGGTCTCGGCTCAATCTGTCCCTACCTTCTATTGACTCTCCGATTCCTACAGCCAAAATGGGCATAAATGGTCATTACAAGTAAATATTAAAAGCGACCAAGACATATGGTCATGAGGTTACGGCTGAGACTCGCGGGCGGGGAACGTGGCAGTGGCGCTCCTGATGCCAGTATGCGGCCATAGCCAGCCTTCTCTACTGCAAACTGTTTGTCTTTGGGAAATTTCGATGCATGAAGCAACTCGCCTAAGATGACATAAAATTCATCATTATAAGTGAAGGGATGTACATGGTTGGTCAGAGCCTCGCCGAGCCTGCCTAGTGATGCTGTAGCACCGTCGAAGGCATTCATGAGCCCCGAAAGTGACGTCGAGGGCACTCAAGAGACCCGAAAGTGGCGTCGAAGGTCTGTGGCAAGGAGATTTCCGCATGCAAACTTTCCCATAGAGAACAGCCTACGAGAGCAGCCCCTAGAAGTCCGGCATTTCACGCCCACGGGCCATCGTCGAAAGCCCTGCGCAGGTAGTTGGTAAAGGCCCCTTTCACCAAAAATTGCAATTCCTGTGGCTAATTCGGGCGCCTGCCAGAGATTTTGCTGGCTAGAAGTTTCCGCGCCCACTTGTGAGCGACGGTTATAACTACTGAGTTTAGAACCCAAGACAAGTACAGTTTTGGGCAGAGATCAGACTGAGATTGCAACCCAATTGCGCGTC
This sequence comes from Cordyceps fumosorosea ARSEF 2679, assembly GCF_001636725.1. NCBI lineage: Eukaryota > Fungi > Ascomycota > Sordariomycetes > Hypocreales > Cordycipitaceae > Cordyceps > Cordyceps fumosorosea. Next base: position 416,582 of record NW_017387319.1, on the reverse strand, counting down.
AACTCACTCAATTTCTTCAGCCGGTAAGTGGCGGGCGTGGATGTGAGGGTTGATCGTGATTCAAAGTAACCTGAGAGCTTGCGCCGAGTGCAAGGTTATAAGTCCGCTTTCCTGTACATGAGATTTGTTTCTGACGGCATCGCATGCAATTGAGTCCGACCGACGAAATCTTGCTCGAGATTTCGATTTGCCGCGTTGATGCGGTACGGTGCATTATTATAGAACCTGTTACCCGTGACCAAGGCTGGTCAAGTCACGATGGGTTGAGAGGATGCCATGTCCATCAATCCAGAGTATCACGCAGTCGATCCCACCTCCATAGCAAGTGCAACTTGACAGTAGCAGGTGTGTAAAGAGACATACATTTTTCCTGCTTCGCTAGTAGAGTCTAGAAGTCCAGAGATTGAGATTCACATGGTCAACTGTCTTAGTTATTGTACAGGTGATGAATCACCCGCTCCTTGGCATGCGCCCACCACAAAGAGGGGACCCCGCCACGTAGTTGGCTGCACCTGCAAGCACTGCCTCTTCGCGCTTGACTTGCCCATGGCCTGTTTGCACCTTATATCCATAACAGCTCTCATCATCTCGATTTTGTTTACTTTCAACTCTATCCCGCGCTTCAAGCCACCCGTCAAGATGAGCTATCGATCCGTAGCCTACTACGTCAACTGGTATGGTTGTCAAGCACTTCGCGCCGCGAGCCACCAACTAGCTGGCTGACGATGCTAACGACTTGGACGTTGCAGGGCCATTTATGCGCGCAAACATTTGCCGCAGGATCTCCCCGTTGAGAACCTAACCCACGTCTTGTATTCGTTTGCGAATGTACGCAGCGAAAGCGGCGAGGTGTAAGTCTCGCTCCTCGAAACCCGTGGAACCCCGCGCTTGCTGACCACTCATGCTGGATCAACAGCTTCATGACCGATAACTGGGCGGACACCGACATCCACTGGGAGGGAGACTCATGGAACGACCCCGGCACAAACATGTACGGCTGCCTCAAGCAGCTCAATATTTTGAAAAAACGCAACCGGAACTTCAAGGTGCTGCTCTCCATTGGTGGCTGGACCTACAGCTCCAACTTCCCCGCTCCAGCTAGCACACCCCAGGGCCGTGACACCTTCGCCAAATCTTGTGTCGAGCTGGTCAAGAACCTTGGTTTTGATGGCATCGATATTGATTGGGAGTATCCCAAGACTGAAGAGGAGGCTGGCCACTTTGTTGAGCTCCTCGCTGAGGTCCGCAAGCAACTCGACGAATACTCTGCAAGAGCTGCCAACAACTACCACTTTGAGCTATCAGTGGCTTGCCCAGCCGGGCCCGACAACTTCCAGAAGCTCAAGATCTCAGAAATGGATGCATACCTGGACTTTTGGAACTTGATGGCCTACGATTACGCCGGGTCTTGGGACAAGATCAGTGGACACCAGGCAAACCTCTATCCCAGCAAAGACACTCCCGCCTGCACGCCATTCTCTACCGTCGCAGCCGTTGATCATTACACGCAGAATGGTGTTGCGCCGGATAAGCTGGTCCTTGGCATGCCGCTGTATGGTCGTGCATTTGAAAATTGTGACGGCATGGGCCAGCCTTTCCAAGGCGTCGGGCAGGGCACCTGGGAGCAAGGTGTATACGACTACAAGAAGCTCCCTCTGGAGGGTGCAGAGGAGCACAAGGATGATGATGCCTGTGCCACTTACTGCTACAATTCAGCATCTCGTACTCTTGTCACATACGACACTCCGGAGCTGGCAAGGATCAAAGCCGGGTTCATCAAAGAACGCGGACTGGGTGGAGGTATGTGGTGGGAAAGCAGTGCCGACAAGGCAGGTGCCGACTCCCTTATACAAACCGTCACTGGCGAGTTTGGTGGCCCTGGAGCACTCAAGCAACAGGAAAACTGCATTCGTTATCCTGAAACCAAATATGATAACTTGAGGGAGGGATTGCCGAACAACTGAGCGCCCTTGCAGGCAGGGTGGCTGTGAAGTCGCGCTCATTTTCCGTGGCCGCTCTACCACAACACCTACCCTTTTCCTCACAGCTGAACTAAAGGCATTGAGATTGATTTCCGGGAAATCGCAAATAGAATCATATTTTATCAGGCAGTGCAACCATAGATAATAATCCGGGTTTATCAAACATGGAGAACCTAAAATTGATCTAAGAGCTCAAGTCGGCCAGTTTTCAGGATGCGATATGGCTAACTGGCTATCTCCACGTGATTCTACCCCACTTTCCTGCCTCTGCCAAACGCCATTGGGTCGAGGCTTGAGCTCCAGAAATTTTTCCTCTGAAGAAAAAGTGCAAAAAAATCGTCCAGCGAATTTCCGCCTACACCAAAACTATAGTCAGGACGTCTGTTTTTCGACTCAATTGCGGCGCAACCAGCGACGGATCAAGATGTCGCACATTGATTACGCTTTATACGAGTCCCCGGTGGGCTATGCCCTCTTTCAGGTGGTGCATCAGGCGGATGCTGTGGGTTTGAAGTTGAAGGAAACCCAGGCCGCTGTCAACGATCTGTCCAAGTTTGGCAAAATGGTGAAATTGGTCAACTTCAGCCCTTTCCGGTAATGCTACTCTTACGCGAGCCCGTGTTCGCCATTTTCTAGCCGCTGAGGCGATTTTACTAACATGTTCCCTCGTAAAGTGGTCATGTCGAAGCTCTCGAGAACATCAATCTCGTCTCCGAGGGTATCTGCTCCGAGTACCTCAAGTCCGTCTTGGAACTCAACCTCCCCAAGAGCGGCAAGAAGAGCAAGGTTACTCTCGGAGTTTCTGAGAAGAACCTTGCCGGTGCCATCAAGGGCGAATTCTCCGGCCTCGAGTGCGAGACCGCCGATACCTCTGAGGTCGTCTCCGACATTATTCGCGGCATCCGCCAGCATGCCGACAAGCTCCTGAGCGATCTCAAGACTGGCGATATCGAGAAGGCCGGTCTTGGTATGGGTCACGCCTACTCCCGCGCCAAGGTTAAATTCAGCGTCACCAAGAATGACAACCACATCATCCAGGCCAGCGCCACCCTGGACTTCCAGGACAAGGGCGTGAACCAGTTCTTCATGCGCGTCCGCGAATGGTACGGCTGGCACTTCCCCGAGCTGATCAAGATTGTCTCGGACAACTTGACCTATGCCAAGCTCGTTCTCGCCATCGGCGACAAGAAGACCCTGACCGACGACAAGCGCGACGACCTGGCTCAGTACCTCGAGGAGGACGGCGAGAAGGCCCAGGCTATCATTGACGCCGCCAAGGTCTCCATGGGCTTCGACGTCCTGCCCGCTGATCTCGAAATCATCACCCAGCTCGCCACCGCCGTCGTCAAGCAGGCCAACAACCGCAAGACCACCGGTGGCTACCTCGAGAGCAAGATGAACCAGGTCGCCCCCAACTTGCAGGCTCTCATCGGCACCCCCGTCGCCGCCCGTCTCATCTCGCACGCTGGTTCGCTCACCAACCTGTCCAAATACCCCGCCTCCACCCTGCAAATCCTCGGCGCCGAGAAGGCCCTCTTCCGTGCACTCAAGAGCAAGAGCAACACGCCCAAGTACGGCCTGATCTACCACAGCAGCTTCATCGGCAAGGCCGGTGCGCGCAACAAGGGCCGCATCTCCAGATACCTTGCCAACAAGTGCAGTATCGCCACCCGCATCGACAGTTTCTCCGAGAACCCCTCCACCCGCTGGGGTGAGGCTCTGCGCCAGCAAGTTGAGGATCGCCTGGAGTTTTACGCCTCTGGCAAGCGTCCGACCAAGAACGCTGATGTCATGGTAAGGCTTTTTTCCTCCCCTCCCCTTGGTTATCCTATGAGATTTGTATTTTGCTAACTGGTTGAATTAGAAATCGGTCATGGCTTCCCTCGGCGATGCTGACGAAGACGAGGAGATGGTCGATGCTGATCCCACCCCCAAGAAGGCGAAGAAGGATAAGAAGGATAAGAAAGAGAAGAAGGACAAGAAGGAGAGGAAGCGTAAGCATGAGGAGGAGGAAGCCGCCCCCAAGGATGACGGCGAGAAGAAGAAGAAGAAGAAGAAGAGAAAGTCCGAGGCTGCCGATGATGAGTAAGTCTTGACCTCGAACGGATGAGCATTCTCGTTTGGCGTGGATTCACGGTCCGCGCGAGACGGCGCATGATTGTATATGACGAGTGGCAAGGAAGGCCGATGTGAACGTTCATCCGTTCACTTCCGCGTCTTATTGTTCATTGTCAAGGACTCGATACGCTTCACTAGATGGCTTATTTGCGTTGCTTGGTTGGGAGTTTTCGGTCTTTTTTGTCTGTTCTACTTTATTCTTCTCTGTTTGATCTATCTCGGCATACGGCGTTTAGGGCATAATGGCTGTCTTTTTTTGTATCCCATTCTACATTTCGAAAATTCTTGCTGTGGGTGGTGTACGAGCCATTGCTGGTTCGCACCAGAACATGAACGGTTGTAATACTACAACTTGAATAGATCCAAGGCTTCCAAAGGATGAAAAATGCTGTTCTTGAAAATCATGCGACTGTCAATTGAGCTGCACTGCTGACGCCGACTTGGCGTCAGGGTGGTGGCGGAGAACGGCGATTGTCCACCAGCTAGAAATTTTTTACAGACAGGGCGCCTAGGGGCCGCAACGCATGGCAGGACCACGACAAACACTTTGGCAGATGAGAACGCAATCAATCACAGTGGAACAGCGGCCATTGGGGTCATCAAGTATTTTGTTCTTTTTTTGTCTTAAATCAAGCATTTCATTACCCTGAGCCGGATGTACTATATGCTACATCAACGCCATTTTAACTCTCTGGTCGTCCCAAGCGCCGGAAAGAGGACGCCTCAAAGTCATTCCATAAACATTTCCATGGCAAAGGTGTAATTTATTGCTTGTCAAAGACGTAGGTAAGGTGGCAACGGCCACAGTACTGGCGGTCGGCCATGGCGGCCATGAAGACACCGGCACCGCACTGTGAGTAAATAGTCAGTCAATCATGTTCAGGAAGCGGAGGGAAGATGAAAACATACAGTGTCAGCAGGGCACTCGCGGCGGAGGCGCTCGATGCCACCGTCCTTGTCGACCTTGTAGTACTTGAGGACGGCCAACTTGGTCTTCTTGCGCTTGTGCTTGATCTTCTTGGGGGTGGTGTAGACCTTCTTCTTGCGCTTCTTGCCACCACCACGCAGGCGGAGAACAAGGTGGAGGGTAGACTCCTTCTGGATGTTGTAGTCGCTCAGGGTGCGGCCATCCTCGAGCTGCTTGCCAGCAAAGATCAGGCGCTGCTGGTCGGGGGGGATGCCCTCCTTGTCCTGGATCTTCGACTTGACGTTGTCGATGGTGTCGGAAGACTCCACCTCAAGGGTGATAGTCTTGCCCGTGAGGGTCTTGACGAAAATCTGCATCTTGCCTGCATCATGAAATGTTAGACGTCAATGTCTTTTGAGACTTTGGCAGGAAAAGCTGCGAATCGCTACTGGTCTTTCCCTAGTCATCGGCCGGCGCAGGGCTGGGTACGCCAGAGAAGCAAAGCATCCTTTGTTGATGTTGAAACAATGAAGCACGAGTCGATTGTGTACAGTCGGTCTCGACCTTTGTCTTCTCTGGTGCGTATGCGTGCGCGCGCGCGGCTCGAGAGGACCGACTCAGTTCGATCGAGACAAGAACGCTTTCGTTTCGTTGTCGAGAAGCGAGACTCATGATGGTAACATCTCTGTTCCCATCACGAAGGGAAGACGGTCGCGATGCAGCATCTTTCAGACATACCTCGACAAAATGTTCTTTGCCGTCCTAAGCAATCCTCAGATGTGTTTGCGGGTTGGAGAGAAAAGAAAACCTTCTGGCTGGTGGCGGCCCGCAAATGCAATATTCGTCAGGGCCCGCCAGCTTTCTCGGGTGGAGTCACCTGACCTAGGGTTCGCTTTGAATCGCCCTTGCCCTTCTTGACTGGGCCGTCAACCCAGAGAGAGTGGGTCTTCGCCTCAAAGCCCTCCCTTCGCTTGGGCTTGTGTGCAGCTTTTTGTGGGCTGCCATTTTGGTGCTTAGCGTGGGCTTGTGCTGGGTGTACTAGCGACTTATTAAATTCCACCAAGGCAGTTTCTTGAATTTCTTGCTTCCTCAATCACAACGGCATTATAACAATTCAGTATGTTGACCCCGCCGCCGCGCAACCTCGCAAGCATTGCATCGCAAGACTTTTCCTAACGATCCGTTACTAGATACCGTCAAGATGGTCAAGAAGAGAAAGAATAAGTACGAATCTCCTCCATCCCCAAGCGCCAACACCTCGCGACGTTTCGAGCTCGACACATCGAACTCCACGACGCCTAGCCACCTCCCGGCCTTTTTTGCTACCTAAAGCACAGTTATGCTAACAATCATCCAGCGGCCGCAACAAGAAGGGCCGCGGCCACGTCAACCCTATCCGCTGCAGCAACTGCGCTCGCTGCACGCCCAAGGACAAGGCCATCAAGCGCTTCACCATCCGCAACATGGTTGAGTCTGCTGCTATTCGTACGTGTTTTCCTCCCTTCGCGCGCTCGCCCAACCGCATCGAGCGTTTTCCCGTGCGCGCTCGAATTTCGAGCTCGACATCGCTAACAACAATTCCGCAGGTGACATCTCCGATGCCTCGGTCTTCGCCGAGTACACCGTGCCCAAGATGTACCTTAAGCTGCAGTACTGCGTCTCTTGCGCCATCCACGGCAAGATTGTCCGGTACGTTGTCTTCTCCAGGAGTGTGACAACTGCGCCCAGCCCTGTTTCCCCAGGCGGGCGTATGTGCTTCAGATGAACCTTGGCGCATTTGAAAACGCTCCTCAGAGTATCGCCCTTGACATAAAAGAACTATGCTAACAGAAATACCCTGCAGTGTCCGATCCCGCGTCGGCCGCCGCAACCGTGCCCCCCCTCCTCGTGTCCGCTTCAACCGCGACGCCAAGAAGGTCACCCCTTCTGCCCCTAAGGCTTAAGCCAAGGCGGAATGACCAAGAAAAATGAAGCAAGAAACTTTTTTTGATGTGATCTTTGGCTGGGCAAAAAAGGAGTCTGGGCTGTGTTTATACGACGTCTGCATATGATTAGATGAACTAGGATTGTGAAGCTGTAAAGTAGTTTTCACGTTCAAAATTCCAGGACCTTTTCAGGCATTGATCATTGATGAGCAAACATGGGAAAAACTTGTGTCTTTTATGCTAGTGACGTGTTCTACCCTCTCATGACATTGTCTTTTGTTCACGTCATGCAGTAAGACTAGCCAATCTGAGGAGCATACAAACCAAGCAGGCACAACGTCCAAAAACACTTCAATCTCGTCTACAGCACCCCCCGCCGCCGAGGCGAGTCCCAGCTTCCGCACTTATTCGAGCGCGTTACCCGGGAGCAAGGCAACGTCCTTACGAGAGCACTCGTACGGGTCAAAGCAGACGCCCGTACCGCAGCAGCTTCCAATGAGACACTGGTAGTTCGCGTAACCCGCGGCGGCGCAGTCCGAGTCCGCCCGGCACTGGCTGACGAAGTTGTCGCACTGCCTGTATCTGAACGCCACCGACGCCTGTGTCACCGTCCTTCCGCAGACGCACCCCGTGCCCGTCACGAACGCCTCGGGAGGGTACGCGCACTTCCCCGTGACCTCGTCCGTCACCGAGACGGCACCGTTCGGGCAGCAGGCCACCTTTGCAGGATCCTGGACCGCCGCGGCCAGCGGGACGGTCCCCCCGACGGGAACGTCGACTAGGCGGGCCAGCGCCGGGATGGTGCTGCTGCCGGCGCGCAGGCTCAGGACGGCCGGGTCGCGCGCGACGGAGCCGTTGTTGACGCTCGCGCAGGCGTCGACGGCAAAGTTGCGGAAGCGGTCGTACGTGTCGAGGTACTGCTTGAGGTTGCTGCCGCGGCCCGGGTTGAGGCCGCGCATCCGGGAGAGCGTGCTCTTGAGCGTCTCCCACAGCTGCAGGTAGTACATGACGGTGTCGTCGGCCTTGTAGAAGCGGTCCGTGTCGTTGCCGCCGATTTGCCCGTGGAGCTCCGCCTGCAGGGCCGCCGTGCTGAGCATGTCCTGCGCCGACGCCTCGAGCAGCGTCACGACGCTGGAGACGTCGGCGCAGCCGCCGTTGAACGGGTCGTAGAGCAGAAAGTTCACGGCGTGCCGCTTGAGCGACGCGACGCACCGCTGCGCGGCGGCGGGACCGACGCCGACGCCCTCCCACGGGCAGTCAAACGTCCACGTGCCATTGGAGTGGTCGCCGGGCACGGGGATGCACGGCTCGTCGTCGACGCGCAGGTCGGGATACCGCCGGACGCGAGGGCTGACCGGGTCACCGCACTGGTCGCTCAGGAGAAGCGTTTGCATAAACGATGGCTCATCGTCGCCGGCCAGCAGTGCTTTGGCACCCTTGGAACACACGTCGAGCGACTGCCGAGCGAGCTGGCCGTACATGTCGTCAACGAAGAACGACACGGTCAGGTTGCAGTGCCCAGTGACGAAGTGGATGCCCGTGGCGTCCAGCCGCATCGAGTTGTTGCGCGAGTCGAATATGGTCACGGCCGTCGGATCCGAGACGTCGATGACGTGCGAGCCCTTGGCGGCGTCCCGGACGGACAGGGAGAGCGGCGTGACGCTGTCGCTGTCAAAGTTGACGAAGCCCACGTACGGAAATGCGAGTGTGAGGTTCTTCCGGCGGATATCTTCGTTTTCCAGGTTCGCGACGTGCGCGGCGCCGTCCTTGGCCACGGGCCGGGAGTGGCACGCCTGCGAAGACGGGGCTGGTCCGCGCAGGACACCGGTGAGGTTGGCGGCGGGGAAAGGCGTTGGCGTTGCTGCTGGCGTCGTGGTATTCACCACCGGGATCGTGTTGGGCAGCGGGAAAGATGTAAAATCCGTAGGGGGGGTAATCACAGGAACTGGCATGGGCGTGATCACCGTAGAGGTATTTGAATACAGAGTAGTTGTGGCGTTCACAGTGAGAGTGGTAGTAGATGTGACTCCCGTGGAAGAGGACGTCGCGTTCGAGACCTGAGTAGAAGTGGCGTTACCAGGGATAACATTGATTGAAGAGACTTCCGTCTCAGGAGCTGCTGAGGATGTAGCATTTGAGGCCTGAGTGGGGGTGGTTGTGTTTCCAGGTAAGACTGTCACCGAAGTAACTGGTGATAGGGCGGTAGTTTCATTGTTCCACGTCGAGGTCGATACTGACGACGTAGCATTTGACGCCGGAGTGGAAGTGGTATTTCCAGGCAAAACTGTCACAGAAGTAACTGGTGCTGGGGTAATAGTAGTCTCATTGTCCCACGTTGAGGTCGAGCCTGTCAGCGAAGTCGTGTTGGTGGTTGGCCAAGGCGGTCGTACAGTTGGAGCATGGGTCGATGAGCTGTTCGTTTCCGTAGACGACGTTGTCTCCCAGGAGTGGGTGCGAGTACGAGACCTGCTTGTCATCATGTTAGTTCTGACATTGTGCCTCCGCTCAAGGCATACGTACGTGTGAGTGTAGGAAGGAAGTGATCTCTCTGATGAGCTGGTAGCATCAGGCTGACATGGTTCATAAACACACGAGCACTGAGTTCAATTGTCAGTCGTGGGTTTATGTCTCCTGGAGATTTGTGACTTTTTTTCACTTACGTAGGAGGACAGCTTGTCAGAGCCGTAGGTGGCATACTCAGCCGGTGTACTGATGGAGGTGTAACAGTCAGGGTCGAGGAGCATGCTGCAAAACTCCTCTCCGTCCCATTGCAAAGACTTGAAGAGGTCATCGCGTGTACATCCGTCATAATCCTGCACAGCCGGAAGCGCTGCAGCACCGAGGGCAGCGAGCAGAAGAAGAATTGGGCGCCACATGATGATGGTTAAATCGCTAGAAAACGCTGGGCAGTCCGTTTAAACTCTCTCGTCTCGACCATCGAATTCCAGGGAGCAGTCGCCTGGAATTTATAATTTGCAAGCCTGCCCGCTCCCTCACCAGCTGAAAAGATTGTTTGCATTCGGCGCAAGGCAATCTCGCCAGAGACTCGGCTTGGGCTATCTCGCGAATGCGGTAGCACATGGCACAGCCGAGGCCAAGCAAGGTCCTGTCAAACTATAGAGGCCCCAGGGGCAGGACGCGGAAGAGGTCCTGTCAGCTCGAGTGCACAGCATATGTCTCTGTCGGAAACGGTAGTTCGAGGAACAGGAGCGTGCCTTGTCCTACACGGGTCTCGCGTTGACAATATCACAGTGTCGCAAAGGAAGTGACAGATTTCCATGTGAATATAGCAATTAGCAAGCAAGCAAGCAAATCGTACCCAGCAAACTTCTCCCGCACAGGAACCATGAATATTTCCAAATCCCACGCACGTAATCTATATGTGCAACGTTCTATACCAAAAAAAAAGATGCGACACGAAAAAGAAGACGTCGTTCCTCAGCGCTCTCTTCTCATTAAAAAATTAAAAAGCAGGTAGTCGTAAACATCAACATATGTACGAAATTATAGAAAGAAGCGACTCTAGACAACGCCAACGAGTTTCATCATCTCATCATCTCAGCGCCAGTGTTGTCGTATGGCCACCCATAGTCGGCCGTGGTGGTGGCTGTGGGCGGGCAATGTAGTCTTGGTTCTCAATTGTCACACTCTTTGTCATATGGTTGACCTTGTACACGCCGACTAGACGAGCAGCAAGCTCAAACATGTTGTTTCGGAGTGAAATGACAATGAACTGGGCGTTCTTAGTCCGCTCCTTAATATAGTTTGCAACGATGGAAACCTGTAAAGGGTCAGTGATCAAGAAGAAGATGATAAAGAAGGAAATATTTGGCGAGCACAATTGAGTCTCTGTCAGATGGAGACGGTCAGAGTAGGTAAACTTACGTTTCGGAAATCCAAAGCAGCATCGATCTCGTCCATGACGTACAATGGCGTGGGCTTGTAGTGATGCAAAGCAAACACAAGCGCAAGACTGCTCAGCGTCTTCTCGCCACCAGAGAGATTGCCAATGTTCTTCCAGCTCTTCTTCGGAGGCATGACACTGAACAGAATGCCTTCACTGAAGGGATCCAGGCTGTCGACCAGTTCCAGCTCAGCGTTACCGCCCATGGTAATCATCTGATACATCTCCTTGAGGCGTAGGGATATAGCACTGAAGCCGGCCATAAAGCCCTCCAGTCGCATGCGTCTCAAGTCATCGCAGCGCTTCTTGGCAGAGTCACGCTGATCAAGAGCTGTCTGAAGATCGGAAGACCTTGCGGCATGTTCCTCGACACGGCGACGGTATTCGGCAAGAACGCCCAGGTCAACAGCCACGTTTTGCGTCTTCTCCTCTAAAACGGCAATTTCCCCTTTCAGGGTTTCCTTGCTCATCTCAGCCAGCTCATCAGGGGTGTATTCAGGTAGCTCCTGTGGTTGGTGTATTGAGCGCTCAGGCTGCTCGGCTTGGGAGGCCTCTGTGCCCTCCATGCTAACGTCGCCCTTGTCTGCGTGCTCATCCTCCTCCATGTCAACGTCTTCGGAGTCGACCTGAGACTTGTCTGCGCGGGTCTCGGGAGCAGGTGTTGCACGCTTCGGCGCGGACTCGCTAATAAGGTCGTTGATGTCCTGGAGAACCAACTTGGAGAGCTTGTCGTCCCAGTAACGATGACGCTTCTGGTTCTCTGCAAGAGCCTTTTGGTTCTCTTCTAGCTTATTTCGCATCTCAATCTCAATAGCACGGGTTTCGTTGAGCTCAGAGGTTTTGACATCCAGCTCCTCCTTCAATTCTTGAAGCTGAGCTTTCTTGGTAGCGAGCGCCGCCCGTGCTTCGTCAACACTTTGGCGAAGCTCATCCGCCCTGCTGCCCTGGTTTCCGATGTCGTCTTCGAGTTTCTCAAGTTCTGCAACAGCAGCATCACGTTCCTTGGCGGCCTTGGCCACGTCCTTTTCCAGCTTAACTTTTTGCTTCTCGGCCTTGGCCTTGCGAACCTCGGCGAAGGAAAGTTCTTCGTTGTGTGACGCGATTTGATCCTTCAAACCATCCACAAGCGCACGCTGCATGCGAAGTTTCTCGCCACCGACTTCCATGATTTTGTCCTGTAGCGCCTTGATCTCCTCCTCGACGCTGGAAGTCTCACCACGTAGCTTCTCGATTCCAGAGTTGAGTGAGACAATCTCCTTTTGCAGCTCCTTGATTCTTGAAGCATCCGTGGCAGATGGCCGATACTCTTGGCTGACGGACTTGGTGTGGCGCTGCAGATCAGCGATGTTGCGAGTCGCGCTCTCCACTTCGAGTCCAATCTTCTGGATCTTGGTCTCGAGGGCGGGGATTTCTTCGTTGTTTTCCCTCATGCGATTCTCGCACTCTCGCTGGTACTCTTGAAACTCCTGAAACTTCGCTTCCCATGTATCTCTGTCTTGCTCCAGCTTGGAAACCTGCTCCTTGGTGACGTCGCTACTGAGCTTGGATGACATGAGCCCCTTCTTGACAGTTGTGCCACCACCGGACATGGTACCAGACTTGTCAATGAGCTCGCCGGCAAGAGTAACAACTCGCCAGCGCTTGGCACCATAAGCAATTCGGTTGGCCTGGGCCAGGTCAACTGCTACAAGTGTGTCTTGCATAGCATGGTAAAATGCAGGTCGGAAGCGGTCATGCTGGGGCTTGACCAGATCAAACAGACGGGGAGCGTTCTCGGGGGTCTGAATTGGAGCAAGGCTTCGGTCCTTGAGCTTGTCCAGGCAGATAAAGTTACCGCGGCCGAGATTGTTCTTGCGAAGATATTCGATGCATTGTTGGCCAGATTCAACAGTTTCAGTGACGAAGTTGTCCAACGATCCGCAAGCGGTAGAGACAGCGACATCGTACTTTTCATCAATCGTACCAAGATTGCCGAGGCGGCCATGGAATCCTTCTATACGCCCGGATTCGCGCATGCGCATGAGAGCGGCAAGAACATTGCCTCGCGTCTGCGTGCTTGCTAGGCTTGAGCGGGCCTCGTCAGCTTTCTGTCTGGTGCTGGAGATCTTGGCTCGCATCTTGGGCTCCTGCTCGGAGAGGATGTCGAGTTCTGACTGCATCTTCTCGGCCTCTTTGGCCAGCTTTGACTTTTGAGCTTCACATGCCTTGAGCTCCTTGGCCTTCTCCGCCTTTGTAGTTTCAATCGTCTTGATCTTGGTTTCAAGCTCCTGCAGAGCAACGGCACCCGCACTCTCTTTGTCTTGGAGAATGGTCAGCTCACTCTCGGCAACGGCAATGGCTGACTGCTTTTCGTTGATCTTCTCTAACCAAGGCTCCAAAGTCTTTTGCTTGACGGCGATTTGGTCCGAGAACTTTTGCGTTTTGCCCTGAAGGCCCTCTCGAATCTTGATGAGCTGGGCCTCCTCGGCCTCAACTTGGCTCTCGAGATCTGCGACGTCCTTGGTGCTTTTCTCCATGGTCTTTGAGCTCTCAGCTACAGTTTCGTCGGCTGTCGTAGAATCCTTCTCGGCGTTGGATATGGTGCGCTCGAATTTCTTGCGTTTGTCGTCGAGGAACTTTTTCTTCTCGTCAAACTTGACGCGTTCCTGGTCAAACTGTGCCATCTCTTTTGCAAGAGCCTGGGTTTCCTTGTCTTGCGCATCAAGCTCCTTGCTTACTTGCTTATACTGCTTTTGGAGATCCTTGATCAGGGTCTCGCTGCCTTGATGCTTTTCGAGTTCCTCATCGAGCTGCGCCTGCATCTGGTTGATGGCTTCTTCCGTAACGCTGATATTTTCGTTGCATTCGTGTAGAAAGAGTTGGTACAGGGCCGACTGCTTGATTGTGAGTTCATTTTCATCGCGGATAAAGGCAAGGGCAATATCTTTCTTGCCCTCCAGACTACTCTTCTCTTTTTCGACGTGTTGCACACGACTACTCTTCTCAACACAGATGTCGTTGAGAGACTCAACCTCGGCAGCTGATTCTTCGATGGGCGTCTTATACTTGGAGGTGCCAATGATGTCCTCGAGATATTCTAGAAGTCCATCTTCGTGTTCGTTTGCGGCTTTGGACTTCATCTGAGCAATGGACTCGACCTCACCCTGGAGGATCAGGAAACGCTTGTGGTCCAAGTCTACACCTTTGTCCTTCAAGAGGGTAGTGACAGTTGTAAAGTCGGAACCCTTGTTATTGATATAGTATTTGCTCGAATTGTTTCGGAACGCCTTGCGGGAGATGATTAATTCCGAGTCGGGAATAACAACATGGCCACCGCCAGGCTAGGCTACTGTTAGTATTGACGAGGTGACTGGACGCAGCGACAGCACGACGAACCTGATCCATGACTTCTTGGAAATGAACGGCGACCTCGCAGTGGTCGAGGTCAGGGTATTGCGCCGAATTGTGAATAAGAGCCGAGATCTTGCCTTGTCGCATCTTGCTGGCACGGAAACCAAATACGAAGAGGAGCGAATCAATAACGTTAGACTTTCCGGATCCATTGGGCCCGACTACGGACGAGAAGGTAGCGTGGAAAGGTCCGACTTCTTGCCGTCCGGCGTAACTCTTGAAGTTTGTGAGGATCAGGTAGGTAATAACGATACGCGATTTCGGTGTGGTATCCTCGACGAACGGGATCGCCATGGTGCGCTGCTTCACGACGATATCGAGCGGCTTATCAAGAAACGTATCCATGGACCTCATTGGCTTCACCGTCTGGGTAACATCCGGGAGGCGTGTGTTCATGCCGGTGATATCGCCAAGCGGTGATGCGCCAGGCCCACCGAGATGCGGCGACAAAGGCTTGTTGCTGGGTGTTTGAGGCGCGAGCTTGGGATTCTCAGCGAGGGATGTTCGCGGTGTGCCACTTCGGCGGGGACGCTTTGGTGACTCCAAGGGCGACGGTTCGGTCTTGACCTCGGTCTTGACCAGGTGGCCAGCGGGGTCGCGAGCAGCGTTTTCATCTCGGTCAGGTTCTGCTGCAGGCGCGAGTGTCTCCTCAGGTTCCGGTGTCGGTTCAGGCTCTACCTTTGATCTCTGCACGGGAGCTGATGTTTTGCGCGCGGCCCTCGTCGCTTTAGGCTTGGCGGTTGTGGTAGAGGCAATCGAGGCGCGACCGCTTCGCGTTCGGCGCTGCGGCAGCTGGGAGATGTCTTGGTCGAGCTCATCGGGCTCGTCGTCTAGGCTCTTGCTGATGCCCGACAGTTCATCGTCAGAGTCAACAACGGCCTTGCGGCGGCTGGCAACGCGTCTTGACGACCGTGTTGGCGCGGCCGACATTGTGGATGTGAATATGGCTGTCGCAGCCGTGCGCGTCTGTCAATCGAAAATATGAAGTATCGGACAGAAATTCAACAGAAATACAGCGTTTCCAATTGTAGGTCGCTTCTTCTTGAGACAATCTGTGGTGTTAGTGATGAAATCAGGCGTGATCACCCCGCGCGTGTTGTGCCCTGTGCCAACCAAGGCTAAGTGGCTTTTGTTTGGAATTGCCCAAAATGGGGATTTGTAAACAATGGCCCCAGCGCGGCCACTCACAAGGCGCTGATGTGAGAGAGGTGGGCCAAGCAGTTTGAGGGTCGTAGGGCTCTGGGTATTTCCTTCTCAACAATTGAATACAAGCCCTTCTATTGATTCATATTTCATTCTCTATTTGTTTTGTCTTTCGTTCGTAAACGTGGCCAAGCCGCTGCATTATAAGTTCTGGTTCAACAGCGTCTAGCAGTTAGAGAACAGGATAGCAAATGCAAAAGCCCTTCTACCAGAATTACGAATAAGCCACCTCCCTCAAATATGTACATTCATGCTATAAATTTTGGCTGCATCGTAGCTACGAAAAAAAAATTCCAATTTAAATGAATATTTCCATTCATTTCTTGGGCGTTTCCCGCCTCATCACAGTAGCTGTTTAGTGGGGCATCGCGGTCACTAGTTACACCCCGATTTTGTTCATACAAAACCTCGAGCTTGCGACAAGCTCCCCTCGACCAAACCAGCACCCAAGCATTTTGACTTCGCTTGCTTATCCTTTCTACACATATTCATCACTATGCTAGACTACACGCAGTATCAGCAGGTCTTCCCTGCCGACCTACACATGCCGTACGACCGCAAACTGCAGCAAGATATTGAAGCCCATCGCAAAACATTGTCCGGCGTCCTCTTCATCGATCGCGTCCTGCGCACTCTTGGCATCGCCAAAGGTTTGTGCCATCTTGTTCGTTCTCCACGTCCAGAAGACTGATCCGCCGTCCCCAGCCAAGGCGTACCCTCCCAAGACCGATAGCGCGCTCAAACAGCTTCACCAGAGCGTCTGCGATGCCTCCATGCCGACTCACCACAAGCTCTCGCTCTTTTACTACATACTTCTTGATTTCGACGGCCCCAACGGCCCCCCGTATATCTCGCAAGACTTCATCACCGCCTCTGGGCTTCCCGCCAACTACCAGATCTTCATGCAAGGCTTATGGTACATGGACCAACTAGAATTCGCGGTAGGTCGTCCCCTTCCTCTACTCTCCGCTACTGAGCTAACATGCGTTTCTCCCAGAGCGCGCTCGAATATGTCTCGCATCCGTCGCTCGGTCCCGACTTTTCTGACGAAATCATCATCGCCCTTGTCCAGCATGCCCCCAACGACGACTACACTCTCCCGCTCGCGTACTATACATCGGTGCGGCCCGTCCTCAAGTCGTCAATCGCCGTCGAGCTCCTCTTCGACGCCATGGCGAGGACAAACGTCACCGAGGCGCTACTGTACTCGCGCACGTTCCCCGACCACGCGCGGGAGCAGCTCTTCCAGCGGCTGGTTGCGTCGGTGTTGGATGGAAGCCATGACGACAAGATCACGAGCCAGGCGAGGGAGCTCGTGTTTCTCCCGTTTGATACTACCGAGGATGCTTGGTTTCAGGATTTCTTGTCCCACGGGGAAGGTCGCTCATTGAAGCGGGCCAAGGACATGCTACTAGTGCGCCGCATCGCGTGCGACAGGTTCGAGGAGCTGACCAAATACAAGGCCAACAACGAGTGGGCGGCTGTGCTGGAAGGGATAAAGAGCGGCGTAGAGGGTCATTTGGAATAGTCTATCGACCACACGGTTCACGTATCTAGGGCATAGCGCAGGCGTTGACAATGGATTTCTTTCCTCTTTAGACAACATGTGCGATGAGGTGCTTACCCTATATCGATATTGAGACGTTGACATGTCTTGTTTGGCTGTTTGTGCGGTCCGGAGCTGCTGAATAACTCTCTTGATTTTCTTTCGGTGTGATTAATTCGCTAAACCTGCTCCTATTTCTTGGCCCGACCAAGCTCTCAGCCTACGTGCTAATTCGGTCGATAGGACGAGCTCAAACCTTCGGTGTTGCGCCATGAGGGTATACCAGACACCTAGTTACGATGGGAAGACACACTTGCACACCGCAGCATTACCCAAAACGCGCATTTAATGCAAATTATAGTTGAACATAATTTTCAAAATCAACCCTCCCCCCCAACCCCCAAAGTGATGACGTGGTGGGATGTCGCGGCAAATAGTCTTACATCGGCCAACCGTCAACGCCCCCACCCAACTGCTCATCACCAAACGCGTCCCACGGAATCTTGTCCAAGTCCTGCCATCCCACCCCCCCCGTTGACCACATGTCGTGCAGCATCGGAAGCATATCCGGCATGTCAGGATCCGTCGACAGCGCCGGCGTCTCGCCCAGGCCTACATCCCACTGCGCAATCGCCACGCCACCGCTGCCGCCCATCACGGGGCATCCCGCGCTCCTGCCCCAGCGCGCCGCCGCCGCAGCCTCATCTGCAAGGGTACCCAGACGCTGGTTATACTTTGATTGGAGGACGCCCAGGACGACGCGGTTCGCTGCCAGGATGCCACTGGCGCCCTCGGCTGGTCCGCCGCGCGAGACCTTGGACAGGAACTGGTCGAGGCGCATCGCGCGCCGCGCGGAGAGCCAGTCAAAGTCCGGCGAGAGCGCGACGGGGAAGGAGAGGCGGAAGGCGAGCGTCAGGACGATGATGAGATGCGTCCAGTCGTTTACGGTGAACGCGAGCATGGCGGCGTCCTCGAGCTCCGCGACGACGTCCAGGAAAGCCTCGAGCTTCTTGACTGCACTGTTCATTCGCGCTATTGGAGGCGCGAAGCGCGCTCTCCGAGCTGACAGCGCCGTCTTTGCAACGGGGAAGGAAAGAAGGCTGCCAGTCTCGAGATATATTTCAAGGTACATTGTGTGCATACGAATTACCGCTTCGTCTGCTCTTTCGTTAGCCAAAATTGATGGTGGCGACTGTGACACTCACTCAAAATGCCCGGAAACCGGAACGAGAGACTATCTCGAACCTGCTGGTACTGTTGTGAGAGGCCGACCAGAATGAGCTGGCTATCTCGTACTTCCATGCCATCTCTGCCGTTGACGGCACTGGAAGCTTCTGAGAATAGGGTCGATAAGCGCGCCAAGATGGCCAGTCTGCGATCGTCATCATCCTCACCATATTTCTCCAAGATGTCGATGGCGGTAGTTGTCCACGGAGGCTGCCGAGTGCTCACGAATCGGTCACCTTTCCAGACAACAATATACCTGCGGCACGGCGGATGCGTCAGCCATCTTTCCAGCGTCTGGCAGCTATAGAACTTACGTGGATACAAGGTAGACATAGGCAAGGTATGTCCGAATCTTGTCCAGGTCATCCGCACGTACTCCTTGCTCCCAAGGTTCAAAAGCGAGGCAATTCTCGTCCAAGTTCAAATCATGCACGATATCCGAACCCATGCGCATACATCGAGCCAATTGAGAGTTCTTCGGCTTGAGGTGGAACGGATACCTGCCATCGCGGTTGTCAGCTTGAACTTGGGCACTTTTCGTGTCTCTGCAACCATACCATGCACAGTAAATGAGGAGGCCGCGCAGTAACTCTAGGCTCCCATCTCTCCCGGACACGTATTTCAGCCCGAGGATCTTGAGAAACTCGTCGTCGTACAGCGAGTGCTTGTGAACCGATCCCGAGCCGGACGTGACCGTCAATATGGCGAGTAGAACGAACGGCTGCGTCGCTGCCAGCTGCGGGATCGTGCAATCGCGGGAGAGCCTGACAAAGGGAAGATTCTGCGAAATGCTGGCGAATCTCTCGAGGAGCTCCTGCGCGGAGGCCGTGTTGAACTGGGGCTTGCGCCAGATGTCCGCGGCGGCTCGCGATGTGCTTGAGGCCACCGACGGCGTGGTCGTTGAGTGAGTTAGGGTTGGCGTCTCTTGCGCAAGACCGTCGTCGTCAAAGGCGTTGACGAACGCCTGATCGTGCAGATCTCGCAAGCCTTCATAGCCGTCATCCCGACGTGACCTTGCCGGCACCAAAGTCTCAATGGTAAAAGTCGTAGGCTGGCCAGGCGGCGGCGGTGGCGGCTGGGACGCGAACTCTGCCTGTGCGATACTGAACAAAACGCTTGAGCTCAACTACCCAGGATACGCGGAGATGCTGCTGGCAGGGCAGGGCGACTAACTTGGAAGACGGCCGCGCTCTGCGTGGGCGAGCCTTTGTCCGAGAGATGCACTCTCTCCTCGCGATGAAACATCTACGACCGCATTTTAGCGCACGAACTCGACGCTGATGATCCGGAGGGGCTCAGATTACTTTTGGCACACGCCGGGCTGCTCGCTAGGCTGGCATTTCGCCTTGGCCGTGCGACAGTGTTCGCAGGCCGTCGCGTTTCGCTTTACAGTGCGGCTGTGAGGGTCGGCGGTTCTATCCATGGCCGGCGTCTGCATCAACAAGACGGATGCGAGACGCCGTCATTGATTCCGAGGCAGTCGTGTGGCTGGCCTCGTCGCGCTTTGAAACAAGTTGAAAAAAAAAAAAATCCTAATTGATGAATTGAAAACCGAGGTGAGTACGCCAGTGGCAGACGTATTTTTTAACCAGCCACTTGATGAAGGATCTTTTAGGAGATGATGCTATTCGCTGTGCTGATAAATGCAGGAGCTCTATATCCGGAGGCCGCACGGATATCGACGCTAGTAAACACATCAAACATCTGGATTTTACAGCTGCGCATATTACTTCGAGATCTTTTTAGCTGGATATGTATGGGATGCTGCTGCAATTGTAGGAGCCAAAGAGGTTTTGATTTTGTTTTGATCGCAGCGGAGCTTGCCTCTGGGAGGTACGCGTTGGAGGCAACAAAAGGTATGCTGTCGTCGTGTTGTTATTAGGCCTGGGCCTGTGCCAGGCTAACTACGGCCCACACAACTTAGCCACTTCACAACCAAAGATCCATTACAACTGGTAGCAACACCATCAGATTCAGGGCCTTGAGAGCCAAAATTTACGCACCGATAGATCAGCGCGTGTCTCAGGCAAATACGCATTGAAATCCAATGACAATTTGCTCCTTTTCAACTTGGAGTCTCACTCAAAAGCCAACTATCAATCTTCTGGGATATTGTCCAGGCTTACGTACACGCCTCGGGGGCAGCCTACTACCTGCCCAAGCCCACCCTTGCGCCTGCCAAGATCTGGGCTTATTTAGCAGCAATTCCAGAAGATGCCGGACTGCCACCATCTCAATTTTTCGCTACGTGGCGTTCAACTTTATTCGGCACAGCCGGGACGACAATCAAAACGTCATTGAGGAATGTGGAGCGCGTGACATGCGCAGACGAAGCATTCTCGCATGTCTACTCTCCAGAAGAACAGGGCCCGTCGGGTCACGCGCCCGTGTTTTCTCGTTTTCGCGGGGATTTTTCGGCCCCCCAAGACCAGGAACATGACATGAACACTCGGATTTGCAAATAATGAGGGGACCCCAAACCGGAGAATGACCTGGGGCCCCGTGGTGGTGGCGAAGAGAAACGACAACACCTCCGTCTCCATTGTGGAGGGACAAGGTGGGAAAAATGCCTCCCCCTTCCAGTTGCGATGCCAGCAATTTGAATACAACGTGAGTGGCCCACAGTCCTCTTGGCTGTACCGTCGCTGCCCGACTTAAACGTTACAGCTAGTGCGGGTATCGGGGAAGAAATCGGCTTTTGACAGTAGTTGAGCCGCATCTCCTCTCGCCCGATATAGTACCCTTGCGCGATTCAGTCACAGCCACACACGAACACACAAACGCTCCTATCCCGACCAGGGGGACGCGACCAACGCCAAAAGGCTAGTTACGAGACAAGTCAGAAAAAGCAAGCTTCTTGTTTAAACTTTATAGGCCTTAAATGGTGCCTGCTTCTGGCCGTTTGACGGGCAGTGTGATGTTATACGACTCCAACTGTCCTGTCTGAGTTGTTGAAACCCATCAAAGTTGATCTGTCGATTTGCGATAATAGGAACCTCGCTCCGTTCATGGCTGGATGGTGCACCGCCTGGACCTGCTGAAACTTGTAACCTGCCCTCTCGACGGAGCCGACCACCCGCCCGCGATACCCCTCGTCCTGCATGAGGCCGCCCGCCAGAACCAGGCTGGTTCTAGACGGCTCGATCCCCTGGCCAGACACCAGCAGGGCGGCGAGCTCTGCCAGGCTGCCAGCGCCGGCGGCCACGATGCGGTCCGCGTCCTCATTCGTCCCCGCCATGGACAACACGGTCTTGGCCACCCCGGCGATGCGACTAGTCCTATCCATTACGGCGTGATGCTGCTGTGGAGCGGTGGCGGACACCATGATGGCGCTGAGCAGCTCCTCCGGCCTCGTCGTCTCGAAGTGGTCAACTATCGCGGCGGCGAGTGGTGGCATGGGCTGCTGCTGCGACCCCGCGTCTCTGCGTACGCGGCACGCATCGCTTGCTCGCAGCGCCAGCCGGAGGGCCTCGCGCCCGATGCCGTATCCGGAACCATCGTCGCCGAGCAGGTAGCCCCAGCCGCCCGCGCGCCCTGTGCGGGCGAAGCGCCCGTCCTCCTCTCTGCGAAAGCTCATGCCGATGGACCCGGTCCCCGCGACCAGCACGACGACCGCCTCCGAGGAAGCGGACGACGCGACTGGTAGGAGGTCAACGTCGGTCGTCACGACGAGGCCGTCGCCGACGCCGAGGTTGAGCAGCTTGGACAGTCCCGCGTTGATGGAGGGCTGCGTAGCGGGCGCGTCGTATCCGGCGATGCCGACCCAGGCCGCCGCGAACGTGACGGACGAGAACTTGCGCCCGCGTGTCGCCGAGCATGAATCCGTGGCTTGCTGGATGGCGTCAGATATAGCTGACAGGCAGGCGTCCAGCCCGACGCTGGCTCTGCAAGCCACATGACATAGTCAGCGAAATGAAACAAGTAAGCAGGGTGAGACGAGGAAAAGGTCTCGGCGCGGGCAACCAAGACTTACACGTTACATGGGCCTCCGACGCCTGCCCCGACAGCCCCGTTCTTGGAGAGGATCACAGCCTTGCAGCTGGTGCCCCCCGCATCGACGCAAAGCACGAGGCCACCATCGTCGCCATTGGTCGCCGTAGCGTCGGGTTTGGGCTCTGCAGCTTCGGCAAATACGTGGGCGAGGACGCCGTTGTTGCGCTCGAGGTGCAGCTCGGCTTCCACTGGGGTGACTCCGAGGACGATGACTACGGCGGCGAGCTTGGTGCTGCCGCGGCTGGCTGCGAGTATTTCATCTAACTCTTCATCAGATTGATGACAGCGCTGACCACCAATGGCCCGTAAAATGTTCCTAGCGCGCTGCTGCAACTTGATGTTCGTTGCCTTGAGATCTACCATCTTCATCCCACGCGTTAGTCCATTGCTGACCTCGCACACGGGAGGCAGTTGGTTGAGCTTACCAAGTTGCCATACGTCTTGCCCAACCTAATCATGATGCCCGTGCTGATCATGTTCAGCACCAGCTTCGTCGCGGTGCCGGCCTTCATGCGCGTGCTGCCCGTGACGGACTCGGGCCCGGTGACGGCGCTGATGAGGTGGTCGGCGTTGCCCTCGGATTCCACCGCGGATGGCCGCACGCAGACGACGCCGACGGTGACGCAGCCTAGGGCCCGGGCGTGGGCCAGGCCACCGAGGACGTACGGGGTGCGGCCGGAGGAGGCGATGCCGATTAGGCAGTCCAGGCCGGGCTGGAAGTCGCGGGCGTCAAGGTCGGCCTTGGCAGAGGACCTGTCGTCCTCGGCGCCCTCCTTGGCGCTGCGCAGGGCGTCGTCGCCGCCTGCAATCAGCGCGACGAACTGACTCGGGGGCGCCGAGTAGGTCGGCGGGATCTCAGAGGCGTCTAGCACGCCGAGCCTGGGAATTGGTCAGCCGAGCGCTTATCCATGTTGGTAGCGGTAGTTGGAACGGACCTCCCACTTGTTCCGGCGCCAATGTAGAAGACGCGACCGCCGCGGCGGACGCTCTCCGTCAGGGCGTCAATGGCCCTGGCAATCTCTGGCAGGCATGGCGTGATGGCGGCAGGGACGCGGCAGTCCTCCTCGTGAAGTATGCGACACAGCTGCTCCGTGGAAACCTGGTCGATGGTGGTGGTTCTTGGGTTCCGGTTCTCGGTCTGGAGGCCACCCAGGTCAATGGTAGTGGGTGCCATATTGGACCGGGATAGCCTTGCTTGTGGCCAAGATAAGGAGAAGAAAATAATAATTGAGAAAAGGGGAGAGGGCTGAGATGAGAAGGAGTGCTCACGAGCGCGGCATAGAACAGGTAAAATCACCGAGTATAATACGGTGCAGCTATCAGTAGGCGACGCCACGAACTCGTCGCGAGGAAGCAGTAACAACGGTAACTGGCCGGCGCCGGCCAACTTTGTTCACTTGACAGCGCTAGCAGTGCCGTTATTTCCAGGTAAGACCCATAGACAGGCTCAAGTAGGCTGGCAAGAGAGACGCCTTTGCGGCGAGTCATGCCTGATTGAGCCCCGAAGACAGGCAGACTCCGACTCCCCAAGACAGGCAGGGAGTGTGTCGGGACTTGGTAGTTAACTAGCGATGGCCTTCTGCAGGCAGGCTATACGGGCTTGTGTTTCCCCAGATGCGAGCCGTGTAATGTACTGTACTTCCCCCGAGATTCCGAAAGCAGCGGGTGTCTCGGCTTGTAACAATCGTCAAGTGACGCGACCCAGCTGAGCTGAGCTGGTCTCTTGCTTATCTGGGACCCCCACGACTCCCACTCCCTTCCCCCCATTCAAAATCTTCTCTTTCCATTGGAGATTGGGATTCCCCTTTTATCCCCACCTCCCAGGCAAAGGGAAAAAAAAAAAAAAGAGGAAACAAGCCCAGCATTTCCCACTCTGCTGGGACTCGACTCGACTTGTGGGGAGACACGCTAAAGATGTAACGTGTGAAGCTGAGTTGCCTTGTCGTTCCCTCGACACTGACACTAGCAACCTTCAACTCAAATTCCAACGCCTGTTCTGGAACTTTGGGGAGGGCAGGGCAAAAGACGGGCTCGGCTTTGTTGCTAGGATACACCTGGTTCATATCACGGCAGTCCCGACCTTGGCGGGGGAAGAAGAATTGTTTTATAACAAAAAGTCGCCCCCCAGCTTTTCGACCTTGCAACGAAACGTTAATTCCCCAGATTCTCTGATCTATCTTTTGTGTGACGGGCAGTCCATCTTTTCCCCCGGATAATCCAAAAAAGGACAGACACAAAAGAGGAAACTTGTATAGTCTGCAATGGCGCAGCCGGCGCAAGAACTTGAGAAGATGCCGTCTCCTGATCACCACATCGAGGACAGCGCCACTGGCGGCGCTGGCCAACAACAAACGCCCCCGATCGCATCGGACCTCGAGCAGGGCCGGGGCGAGGCCCAGAGCAAGCTGATGCGCTTCTATGCCCATCCTTGGACGCAGATTATGCTCATCTCTGTGATTTGCTTTTGTCTTCCTGGAGTATGTCATGAGTGGGAGATGCGATGAGATGAGAGAAGACGAGATGATGAGACAGAAAAGACAAGTAGAAGCTAATACAAGCCCCCCCTTCCTCCAGATGTACAACGCCCTCACCGGCATCGGAGGCTCCGGCCAAGTCGACCCGACCGTCGCCGCCAACGCCACCGTCGCGCTCCTCGCCACCACGGCCGCCACCTCGCTCCTCATCGTCGGCCCCGTCTTCACGCTCACCGGCCCGCGCGTGTGCTTCCTCCTCGGCGGCTGGGCCTACGCGCTCTACAGCGGCAGCCTCCTGCACTTCAACCACTCCGCCAACGGCGCCTTCGTCATCGCCGCCGGCGCCGTGCTCGGCGTCGGCGCCGCGCTCCTCTGGATCGTCCAGGGCGCCATCATGACCACCTACGTCGACGAGTCGCAAAAGGGCCGCGCCATCGCCGTCTTCTGGGTCGTCTTCAACTTTGGCGGCGGCATCGGCTCGCTCGTCTCCTTTGGCCTCAACTACCACTCCGCCGCCGGCACCGTCGGCGACTCCACCTACATCGCCCTCATGGTCATCATGATCTTTGGCTGGTGCTTGGGGTTCTTGATCTGCTCGCCCAAGCACATCCGCCTGGCGCAGCTGCACGCGGCGGTGGAAAAGGAAAAGACGACCATTGCGGGCATGTTCAGGATGACGCTGGACACGCTGATGCGGTGGCGCGTGGCGTGCATGATTCCGCTGTTCTTCTCGGCCAACGTGTTTTACAGCTACCAGCAGAACAACGTCAACGGGTTCACGTTCAACCTGCGCACGCGCTCGCTCAACGGCGCGCTCTACTGGTTCTCCCAGATGGCCGGCGGCCTGCTCATCGGGCTGCTCCTCGACCTGCCCATGCTGAGCCGCCCGGCCCGCGCGCGCCTCGGCTGGGCGTTCGTCTTCGTCACCGGCATGGTCATCTGGGGCGGCGGGTACCAGTTCCAGCTCTGGCAGGACGGCTTCTTCGCCGCCGGCGGCAAGCAGACGCTCGACTTCAAGGACAGCAAGACGGCGGTCGGGCCGATGTTCCTGTACATCTTTTACGGCTGCTACGACGCGCTGTGGCAGGGGTTCGCGTACTGGCTGATCGGCACGGAGAGTAACAGCACGTCGCGCGCGGCGGTGCTGGTGGGCCTGTACAAGGGCCTGCAGGCGGCGGGCGCGGCGATGGCGTGGCGCCTGAACGCGCTGCAGCTGGCGCCGATGAAGCAGCTGGCGATGGATTGGGGCTTGTGTATTGGGTCGCTGATCGTGGTGCTGCCGATGGTCCTGACCATCTCGGAGAAGACGGTGGCGGAGGGCGAGGGCGGCGCGGCGGCGGCGGAGCAGCGGCAGGAGGAGAAGCTAGCGGAAGAGTAACTGGAGCGTGAGAGCATCTACCATCATAGCCTGTATTTATGAGAATTGTTTAGTAATTTATTGTATTGTATTGAGAGTTGTGGTGATGGGCCAGTGCAGTGACAAGATGGTTTTGGGAGTGACACGGTGGTCTTGGTACTGGAATGATGGCCTTGCACCGGCTAGCTACCACGATCTCGAGTGAATTTAATCATCATTCACCATAAAAAGAGATATAAATAGGCATATTTTATATATTTTCTAGAAAAGGACAAGATTCATCGTAAACACTACTCCTGGCGTGATACCCCAGGTCCACTGTCAGATCAGCCAACGACTGACCAGGCTAGCTCGACGAGAAGGAAATCCAGAAATTGGCGGGAAATAAACAAAGTACTAAAAGAATCTTGAGCAATACTGACGCTTGTGAAGATAAGGCTGCCAGCCTCGAATTTAGCCTGCAGCTGCCCTGCATCTCTCTCGTATTACATAGCGTCCATCTCAACCCCCGGCGTTCGTACTAAGATCCTTTGCAAAAGCCCCCAACATTGATTAAACCTAACAGGATGCCTCTTGACCCGAGTACAGTTTGGTGAATGTCTTTGTCCTCTGCCTGTTCTCTGACCGCACATTCGCCATGGAGTGCATCAAGCCAATGGACCCTGCGGTCCAGTCAATCACACTCTCATCCGTCCTTCTCCTTTTCTTCCCCAATGCGTGGGCTGCGACGCGTCGATCCAATGTCAAAGTGCGACCCGGTGGTTTCCTGCGAACGGCCAAGCCTGTACGTGATGCCTCGCTCCCGCTGAGGACCGATTGTTGACTGACGCGTGGTTTGCAGATTACAGGATGCGCAGTCATCGCGGCGGCCCTGTCGCATCTGGTCGTGACTCTCGCGCGACCCGACAAGACGCTGGCATCCGTATTCGCCGTCTCCATGTCCCTCGCTGCGGCAGTTGACGTCGTCTTGCTATCATCCGCATGTCATAAGAGGGCTCTCAAGTCATCGAGCTTACTCGTCCTTTACCTCCTGGTAGTAGGATGTTGGAACCTCTCGACGGTCTCGAAACTGACAGTCGCACGCCATCTTGACTACCGGGAATGCATCCTGCCAGTAATAGGCATCATCCAGCTTGTGCAGCTTCTCCTCGAATGCACCTCCAAACGAGACATCTTCCTGCCACGGTACAAATCGCTGGCGCCTGCGGAGACGGCCAATTTCTTCAGCGTCGTGTCGTTCTGGTGGATGAACGACCTCCTGGTCCGAGGAAACAAGCACATCCTGCAAGACGAGGACCTCCCGCCCTTGGACTCTCGTCTTCAAGCAGCTGGCCTGAGCAAAACCATCAAGCAGACATGGAGCACTAGGGGTACTTGCCAATGACCAACACACTCCAAGCACAGATTGCTAACCCGGCTCAGCAAACCCCGAAACCAAAACGACCTTGTTCAAGGTCCTGCTCAAGACGCACACGCGGCAGTTCATCACCACGCTGATCCCGAGGCTCTTCATGGTCCTCTTCGACTGCAGCCAGCCGCTGCTCATCAAGGCCGTCATCCGCCACGTCGAGTCCCCCACCTCCCCCCCCTGCCGCCAGCGCACCCTCATCCTGGGCGCCGCCGCCGTCTACCTCGGCTCGACCCTCTCCAGCTCGCAGTACCTGTACCGCACCGCCCGGCTGCAACTCGCCGTCAAGAGCGGCCTCACCTCCCTCATCCACCACAAGACGCTCGCCACCGCCGCGCACGCCGCCGACACGGGCAAGGCCACCACCGTCATGGGCGCCGACCTCGACGCCGTCGCCGAGGCGCCCGCCATGCTGCACGACCTCGTCGGGCGCGTCCTCGAGGTCGGCCTCGGGCTCGCCATCCTCGGCGGCCAGGTGAAGTGGCTCTGGCCGGTCCCGCTGGTTATTATCTTCCTGTGCTCGCGGGTGAGCAGGTTCGTGGCCAGGAACGTGGGGGGCCGCCAGAGGAGGTGGAACGAGGCGACGGAGCGTCGAGTAGGGGCGCTGGCGGCGGTGCTGGGCGCGATGAGGAGCGTCAAGGCGCTGGGCGTGACGGAGGCTGTGCTGAAGTACGTGGACGGGTTGAGGGGGGAGGAGCTCGCGCGGGCCGGGGAGAAGCGGTTCCTGGACTGTCAGTACAATTCCAGCGCGAACGCGCTTGGGGTCTTCTCGCCGGCACTTACGGTGGCGCTCTTTGCGATCGTGTCGCACTTCAAGAACGTACCGCTGGACACGGCGGTCCTGTTTACGACTGTGGCGGCGCTGTCCATCGTGACGCACCCGGCGAACATGATCATGACCATCTATCCGCGGATCGTCTCTGTCGCCGCGAGCTTTGAGCGCTTCCAGGAGTTTCTCCTGGCTTCTCCCCTGGAGGACACCCGGAAAGTTGAAGAGGAGGAGGTGCTAGCCAGCAGTCGCAGTGGCATTGCAGCCTCGCTCACAGACCTCACGATCCACAGCAAGAATGGCCAGCCCATTCTGGACAACATCGATCTGAAGCTACCATATGGTTCCGTCACCGTATGCTGCGGCCCTGTCGGTAGTGGCAAGTCCGTCCTCGGCAAGGCCATCCTCGGCGAGCTACCCGCAGCAATGGGTCTGGTCGAGGTATCCTCGAAGCGAATCGGCTTCTGCGACCAGGCACCCTGGGTCATGGCGGGCACGGTAAAGGAGGTTATCTGCGCATTCGCCTCGCCCGTCGACGAAGCCAGGTACAGGGCTGTCGTTCAGGCATGCTGTCTGGACCACGACCTCAGCCGGCTCGCGGAAGGCGACGACCTGCGAATCGGGAGCCGAGGCGTCAACCTGTCCGGCGGGCAGAAGCAGCGCATCGCCCTGGCCCGACTACTCTACACCGGCGGCGCGGCAATCGTTGTGCTCGACGACAGCTTCGCGGCCCTCGACGGCACCACCGAGAGCTCGGTCGTCCAGAACCTTCTCGGGCCTGCCGGGCTGCTCCGCCAAAGCGGCGCCGCGATCTTCTGGATCACCAACTCCGCGCAGTATTTCCACCTCGCCGACCACATCCTCCTGCTGGACGCGGGGCGGATCTCGCGCCGGGGCACCGCCGTGGAGATGAGCCCGTACGTCGACGAGCTGCGCAAGTTCCACGCGGAGGACGCCTCACCGGGCCCCGAGGCACCCACACGCAGAGCCAAGACGCAGGCCAAGAAGGACGCGCAAAGCGACCTGTATCGGCAGACCGGCGACCTGTCCCTCTACGGGTTCTACCTCCGGTCCACCGGCGCGCTGCCGCCTCTCGCCGTGGTGGGCACGACCGCCACGTACGCCGTCTGCAACACCGTCCCGACATACTGGATCAAGTTCTGGGCGGACCGCCCCGGCGCCTCCACCGCCGTCTTTGCCCTCGGATACCTTCTCATCGCGCTCTTCGCCTGGGCCGCCACCACCGTGCACATGTGGACCACCGTGTGCCTTCTGGCCCCTCGCTCCGGCTTGCGCCTGCACCGCGCCCTCGCCGGCCGGATCCTCGGCGCGCCGTTGTCGTACTTTGTGGCGACGGACGTCGGGGTGACGCTGAACCGCTTCGGGCAGGACGTTGACTTGGTGGACAGGCAGCTGCCGGGCGCGTTTGCGCGGTTCGCGACGCAGTGCTGCAAGATGACGGCGCAGGTGGTGGTCATGTCACTGGTGCAGCCCGAGTTTGCGATGGCGGTGCCAGTGTGCGCGCTGGTTGTGTACGTGGTGCAGAGGGTGTATCTGCGGACGTCGAGGCAGCTTCGCGTGCTGGATCTCGAGGCCAAGGCGAGTCTGTATTCGGGCTTCCACGAAACGGCAAGTGCATTGGCTTGAGACTTGTGTGACTGGTTTATGCTGACCTTTGAGGTGGTAGATTGACGGACTGGCCACGATTCGTGCCTTTGGATGGCAGCGCGCTGTCGAGCAGCGCAACATCGACGCCATCGACCTCTCCATGCGCCCTGTTTTCCTCATGCGCTGCCTCAACAGGTGGCTTTTGATCGTGCTGGAGCTAATTGTCAGTACTGTTGCCGTTGCCATTGTCGCATCCGCCGTCATGGGTGGTAGTGGCACAGGCACAGGCACAGCCGTTGGCGTTGCGTTGAACTTGGTCATCTTGACAAACACGACTCTCATAGCGCTCGTCATCAGCTTCACCGACTTGGAAGTCTCTCTCGGTGCTATTTCGCGCCTCAAAGAGGTCGAAGAGATGACGCCACAAGAGGACCTTCCACATGAGATAGTAGTGCCCGATGCGCACTGGCCGACACGTGGTGAATTGGTGCTCAAGGATCTCGCCACAGGATACAGGTACGCTCTTCTACAGCCACGAGAAGAACGCTGAGAATAAAAGTAACCACGTCTAACCACTGATGGCAGGATAAACAACAATGTACTCAGCCACGTTGACCTGGTTGCTAGTGCAGGACAGAAACTCATCGTCTGCGGTCGCACCGGCAGGTAAGACATCATCCTACTGTCTGGCTGACCAGAGCTGACAAAAGGGAATAGCGGCAAGAGTACCATATTCGTGTCTCTCCTCAGACTGATCGAAAGCACCGGAGCCATCACAGTGGACGGAACAAATATCCTGAACATGCCGCGCTCCATCGTCCGCAGCCGCTGCTTCATCGCCGTGCCGCAAGACGGCATCGTGTTCAAAGACGCCTCGCTGCGATTTAACCTTGATCCTACCGGCACAGTCGGCGACGACATCCTCCGAGACGCCCTCAAGTCCACCCATCTCTGGACCGTTCTTTCCGACGATGAGACCACCGACATCCTAGACCTGAAGCTCTCCAGCCTGCCGCCACTATCTGCCGGCCAGCAGCAGCTCTTCGCCCTCGCGCGCGCCGTGGCGCAGAAGCATCGCGCCGCCCCCTACTCCGACCGCGAAGAAGAGGGGACCGCCAAGCCCATCGTGCTGCTGGACGAGCTCACGGCGTTCATGGACTCCGCGACCGAGGCCAAGGTGTACGACGTGGTGGAGGAGGAGTTCGTCGCGGAGGGCCATACGGTGATCATCGTGTCGCATAGGCTCGGGGGCCTGCTCGGGAGGCTGCGGGAGGGCGTGGATGCCGTGGCCGTGCTCAAGGATGGGCGGTTGACGGTCGAGAAGGACTTGGGCAAGCTCGCCAACGTCGAGAGCGGCGATGAAGAGAGTAGCCAAGGAGGCGATGGGGAGCCATTGGCCAGTCAGTGTCCGCGGTTGTGGTGACGCGGGTAGGGCATTCCGAAAACTGATACAGCAGGGACGGGTGGTAATAATCAACTCTTACTATGACATGGTAAGCAAAATGACAGAATCAGAAAAGTAAAGAAGCAACAGTGTGTGTCTCGTAGGTTCCATCCAACAAATGAAGGTATCAAATTCCTCTCCAGCCGAGCCCTTGTATCGCAGCTCGCAGCTCTGCCTTGTCTGGTTTCGCGCCGCAGAAATAGCCGCCGCCTTACAACCGATTGTTTTTACAGGTGTTGCATGCCGTTATGTGGCAAACTTTGCATTCAAAAAGGTAGTGAGGCAAATGCCCGAGACAATTTTCACATTGACCCCCCCCAGGACGATAGCGCCAGCGTCTGTGGGTGCATTCGTGCGTTTCCTGAATGTGACGTTGCGCTTCCGTTACTGCCGCTGCATTGTTGCGCCCGCCAAACATGCCTCTGCCGATGAGCCGTTCTGCTCGTTCAAGGAGACGCTCTTCGTTCCATTGATCGCATTGACAGGAACGCCACTTCTCTCCGCATACGTAGCAGAATTCACATCCACATCGGCAGGCTATAATGATGGACCATCTGTCAGAACGATGTAAGGGACGGGATGGATGGAAATAGAATGCGGTTCAGCTTACTCATATGATTGCAACCATGGTTCAGTTCGACAAGATTCTTACACCCAAAACACTGCTGCCAGCCGTTTTCCTTGGCAAATGCCAGAACTTCCTTGGTAGAAGGGTCGTCAGGACAGAGACCATCATGCGAAGCGCTCTTGCAGACCGTGCAGGTCGACTCCTTGCATGCTTGGCAGTAGCCGACAGTTGAAGTAATTTCCACCGGTGGGATGAACGTTGAGCATTGGATGTTGTAACAATATGTTCGATTTGGCGTGGTAAACTCGACCTTCTTCTCCTCAAATTTCGCGATGAGGTCAGTAGGAAGCCATTTCTGTGCAGCGTTCAGTGAAATCGGCTGCTTGCAACACCTAGGAGGGTAGAGGGACTCATCCTTCGTCGCAGTCTCGAAGAGACTAGTCAGGCAGTCTGGACAGTAGACATGACCACATGGTACGTGGACGGCGAGGTTCTCCTCTTGTACCTCGCCACAAGCCGCACATGCCTGAGGGTCATCTGCCAGCCTCCGTTCATGATAACTGCGAGTTCTAAATCTTTCCGGCTGCCCGCTAGCCACTTCTTCGACCGCAGAAATCTCGGTCAATTCTGCAGCCGTCCCAACCGGGATTGAACATTCGGGATGTTGAATCGGGTCAACATTGACTTCTGTAAAGGGAAGGTCTTGTTCAGTGTCAGGAGAAGCTTCTTGCTCAGTATCGGGCTGGGGATAAGCACGGCGGCAGTATTCTTCATCATCGAGAAGCTGAATGTGGTTGATGATCTGCAGTGCTTCCAACTGCAGCGCCAAGGTAAAGTCGTCAAGCTCGTCCGTGTCATCTTCTTTAATTTGCGCAGCTCGGATCTCCTCCAAGTCCTGCTGCATGAGCTGCAGTGCCAGGCGCTGAGAAGGATCAACGGTTTCAGCCATTTTCATCAAATGTAGGCAAGAGTGAGCGGAATGGAACGTGGGAAAGAAACCAAAGCAAGTTAATATAGAAAATTGGAAACAATGCTCGCTGTCGGAGAAAGACAAGAGCAGATCGGTTGAAGAAATAAAAGGAAGTTCAGAAGTTGCCTGGCAATGTTGCGAGACAACAACAAACGAGTGCCTTGCCTGCCCGCTGGTGATCTCCCCGAGCCCGCCGAAATCGGTGGTGTTTCGATCCAGGCAGCTATTAAGTTACTCGCGACTTGCGCCGAAAATGAGCATGGGCTCAGTACTGCCAATAGGTTTGTTTCTAGCGAGGCAAAGTAAAGTGAATGAGGCAATCGTGAGTTGGGGCTGTGACAGAAATCACTGGGCGAAACAAACGGACCAGGGTAATGAGGTAGAAGAATTGCGCTAGAGATATGTAGAGGACGATACTCACAATGTAGAATGAATTAGAATCACCTGTTCTCAAGCCGTCCAAAGCAATCAAGCAAAAGCAAGACCAATCCATATGGAATAGACTACAGATCAATGGAGACCCAAACGACTTCTATGACTTTGCTCGCATCCATTTTCAGGGGGCGCTACCGTGGCTTACGATTTTACCCAGCCCTTCAGCTGAACACCTGAAGAGGCTGTTGGTCTACCCCCAGAAACCCTCGGCATGATGCCCCCAATCTCTGCCACATCGGTAGCAGAACTCCCGTCCGCATCAGCAATCTAGAGGCGTGCGCGTCAGTCAACAATTTCCAAGCACGGGATATACGGAAGGGAATGGCGGCAACTTACACATATGCAGGCAGCCCGCGGTCTTCTCCCACGTAACGTCCGCAGCGGGTGCAGGGCTGCCAGCCCTTCTGGCGTGCCAGCTTCCCGCACCGCGTTCTGCGTAGGGTCGCCCGGGCATATCCCGTCGTGCTTCGCGGTTCTGCAAAGTATGCACGTCTGCTGCCCGTACGCGGCACACGTGCCGTAATCGTCCGTGAAGTTGGACGGCGGGATGAACTTGCCGCAGTTCGCGTTGTGGCAGTATCGCGGGTTTGGCGTGCTCATCTCCAGCTGCTTCTCTTCGAACCGGGTCCTCAGATTGGGCTGGCAGCAGCTCGAGAGCAACGCCGAGGATCGGGATGGGCACCGAGCAGCACTCGGGAGGGAACTCGGGCCCGCCGTCAACTTTATCAGCAATGGAAGCGGTGACGTGCCCGATGAGGCACGTCGCGCAATACAAGCGGTTGCATGGTGCGCGGAAAGTCGGGTTCTCGTTCAGCACTTCCATGCAGACTGAGCATCGCAAGGCCTCCGCAGACGCAATCGCTGGTGCGCTCGTTTCCTGCTTGGCCTCTGTATCTGTAGCCTGCGCTAAGGCTGTCGTTTGCTCCGTCGGGGCTTTGGCCTTTCGTGGTTGCCGAGTTCTCGTTCGAGGGGCAGCCACCGTTCTCTTCCCGGTAGCCACACGCTTCCTGGGCCGGGAAGAAGATGCCTTGGCAGTTGCCGCCGACAAAGCCGATTTCCGCCGCGAGATGCTCTTGGTAGACCGTGAGGGCAGCATCGAAGTCGTTCGCTTTCCTCTTACGTGCGTCCGCTCGCAGCCGTCTGGAACCCCTCCACGTCCCGAAGCTCCAAGGCGAGGCGCAGCGACTCGGTATCGAAAGTCGCCATCTTGAGAGTCGAGAAAAGCAGTATCAAGATGGGCAAGGGAAACGGGAAATTTGGAAGAGAAGGAGAAAAGACGCAAATAGGAAGACTTGAAGGGATGCCACCAACAATGAGGTCACTCGCATCGTTTTGCTTACGAGCTGGCTGGTGCCTGCAAGGCTGCTTGGAGGATAGTGAATTGACCTGGACGACAATACGTCGGTTACCAAGCCAAGTGACATGGGGAGAATGAAGCGGCAAGTTGGTATAAATTAATGCTAAACTGTAAACATTACGCTAAAGGTCATTACCCCGTTTCTTCTTCATTCTCGTATAGGCGGCGTGTCGTTTGGTGTGCAATTTGACGTCGTCAGGGTATAATGGGTTCCACACTGTATTGCACTCCTTGCATTCGCAAAACGCAGCTCGGTTCGAAATATTGAGCGTCGTTTGTACCTCTGCAGGTGAATGCTTCCGCCTGACGCGCCTGGAGTCGGAGCTGGCTGAGCCGCCGCCGGCGCCCTCTAGCCGCCGTTTGCGCCTGGAACGTCGTTCGCTGGCTGTCTTTATACTCGGTTCGTCTTGCTCGCACTCACGGTGGTGTCCATAATTTCCACACTCATCATCACCGGAGCCGATAGACTGGTTCGACCGAATTCGCAACACTCGCTTCTTGGGCCGTGATGGCGGTTGCACCTTCCTTTCCACCTGCTTTTCCTCGGCCGGCTCTGCGTCTGGTAGGGTGTTTGTCTTGGCGGGCTTTATTGGCGTGAGATGAGTCGTGACGGGCTTGAAGTAATTCAGAATCGATCGCTTCGCAGGAACGTTGGGCTCAGGCTTGGACGGTGGCTGGTTCTCCTGGTCTTCCTTGGCCGGTGGCGGGTTTGCTTTGAAGATCGGGACCACTGTAGGTGCATCGTCTTTGGCCACGACAATGTCGAGCGGCTTTACGTTCTTGTTATCATCATCATGGATGGCATATGCCGTTCGGGCCCTCTTGGCTAGAGGTTCTGATCGAGGCTCTGGTGTCGCTGTTGCCTGTCTGCCGTATGTGCGCAGCTTGTCACGCTTGCGCGACAGAGGCCGTACACCTGGTTTTGTTCTGCGGGTATGAGTTTTCTGCACAGCGCGGGTAATCGTGAATAGGCTAATGGGCTTCTTACATGGTGTAGTCTGGTGATGAGTTGATCATGATCTAATGCGTCGATTGCTGGGCGGGACGAAGTTGAGAGAGGAACGATTGTGGAGGAGCGAAGTTGGAGGGTTGGGGGGGAGAGGGGGGGCCGGGACTGTAGAAGGACTTCCAGCGCTTCTTAGTTGTACAAGATCTGCGAATGAGACCAACAGCAGATTATCCAGAATTGCATGTAAAAATATTGTTTGGGAGCTGTATCTCGAGGGACACAACAGCTTGGTCGGCCCTTGAAATGGTTGACCCACACTAGTTGAACGGCGCGCGGCGCGCGACACGAAAGACGCGACACCACCAGGAAAGCGCGTACCACTTTACGGGCGGCACTAGTTGTGAGTGACCAGGGTACGGCTATCAGTCCAGTCGTTCTGTTCTATCTTTTACTCCAATGGGGTTTCTTTTAGCGTTGCACGAAGATGGCGTCTCGCTTTGTTGGTGATTAGCTTGAGCGCTTGTGCGAATCTGAAAAGTGGGATATCATCTCATTCAATCAATCGCTCGCCAATGGCAGATCTTCAGTCTGCGGTTGTACCTGTTACAACCCGTCTTGTTACTTGATTGTCGGTGGCCTTCGCCTTCCCAGACAATAATACGACCTTTTCCTCGTGGCCGCCACCGCCATCACCATCTTTCCCTATAACCCATGTTTGCACCACCTCTTTCCGCTCTGGCCGGGTATCTTCTTTCCGCTTTGCTTCCCCCAGGCGCCAGACGTAGCCGCCGTACACCGCGACTTCGGCGATAGCGACTAGTATACTGCCACCCATGGTAAGGAACAGACGGGCTGGCAGGCTCCACCATCGGCCAAGTATCCAAAGCGTGGCAGCTACGCCGGCGATGCTGACCAGGAAGTTGATCAGCAGCATGACCTGCCTGTGTATCTCGTTGTATGTAACATCATCGTCGCCAAGGTCCGTGTCGCTCGTTGGTTTGTTTGCGGCGGCGAACGATCGCGCCGCGTCTGGGAATCGATGCTTGAATGTTTCGAGCGGGATGGGAGGGTTGATCATTCGCTCGTAGGCGCGTGCATCTTCCTCTCGGCGAAGCTTGGCCATGAGGGCTAGATACTCGGGTGACTGGGGCTTGATGTAAGAAAATGTGAAACGAGGGATAACTTGTGTCGGGTACAGTGGTTGTGTGCGTACCTTGGCAGGTTTCGGTGCTGGCGGCGCGACGTAGACTTGCGACCCTCTCAGCAGCTCCTCTAAGCGAAATTTTGTTTGACATTTCGAAAGTCGTAGTATTTGGCTATGAAGGATCGGGTTGCCGATTGCAGGACTCGCGACAGATGGATCGCTAGAGTCGCCAGGTAGCATGGCTTCAGTGTGCGCGTTCGCCAGACACTCCACAATGGACTCTGTCATGGTCAAGAGAACCATGGTGTACCTGCACAGCGCAAGGGCGGCGGCAAAGTGAAAGGTGAGAAAATGGATTAGTTACTATACGGCACGCATGCGCACGGGCCCGCGCACAGATGATAAATAAGGCGATGAAGTGGTGATGAATATCGGTCGCAGGCAGCAGCTATCATGGAACAACTGACGTCCCAAAAAGCTCCCAGAAACTGCCCGAGAGCTCCGCTGAAAAGGACAAATGGAAGAGCTGCCACTCACCATGCTGACGCTATCTGGCCAATCGGAGACCTGGATGCACTATAAGAGTGGAGCTCCGGATTGACCCGCCGGACGCGGATGCAAAAGTTTGGCCCATCGGCGTTCTAGCTGTGTGCGAAGCAGAGCATCATCCCGCATTGCACGGTCAATTGGGTTCTCGGCATCCCGGGTACTCTCCAACGGCCGAATCGCGAAACCTATTTACACAAGGACTCGCTCACATTCTCTTTTCCGAGCTTGTGGAGCTCCAGTCCTCCCGCCATGAGTCTACGTCAACGATCCTCATCCGCCCTTACCCAGGCCGCGGCCAGGCGGGCCGCAGCACCGCCCTGTGTGCTCTGCCGCCTGCCACACGAACAATTTCGAGTACAGCGAGCCGGTATTCATTCCACGTCGAGAAAGGATTCAGCCTGGGCGGCTGCGGCGCAGGTTGCCTCCAATGTCGTGGGCAACATGGTCAAGAAGGCCAGCTCGGATACCATGACCATCGACCCCCTCCGGACAGTCGCTAAGGAGATGAAATTCCTCACTGGAAATATTCGGAAGCTTCTTGGCTCTGGCCACCCTTCGCTCGACCGAGTTGCAAAATACTATACCCAAGCTGAGGGCAAGCATGTCCGGCCCTTGATCGTGCTTCTCATGAGCAGGGCCACACACCTGTGTCCCAAGAACCCTCACAGCGACATTCCGCAGACCGCTCGCGGCATCGACTCGTCAATATCACCCCGCCAGGTTCTGGGTGACTTCAACCCCTCGGCCCTGCCGCTTACAGCCCCGGAGACCGACATGGCCAGCTCGGAGCTGGACATCCTTCCCAGCCAGCGACGGTTAGCCGAGGTGGCCGAGCTCATCCATACCGCTTCACTACTTCACGACGATGTCATTGATCATTCAGAGGCGCGCCGCGGAGCTCCGTCTGCCAATCTTGAGTTTGGTAACAAGATGGCCGTGCTTGCCGGAGACTTTCTGCTGGGTCGGGCCTCTGTCGCCTTGGCGCGCCTACGCAACGCCGAAGTAGTTGAGCTCTTGGCTACCGTTATTGCCAACTTGGTGGAGGGCGAATTCATGCAGTTGAAGAATACTGAGCGGGACGAGCGTAATCCCAAGTGGTCCGAAGAGACCCTCACCTACTATCTGCAGAAGACATACCTGAAGACTGCTAGTCTCATCTCCAAGTCTTGCCGCGCCGCCGCGCTGCTTGGCAATACCGACGCTGCCACGGTGGATGCTGCCTACTCCTACGGCAGAAACCTGGGGTTGGCATTCCAGCTGGTTGACGATATGCTCGATTACACTCGTTCGGACAAGGACCTCGGCAAACCTGCTGGCGCTGACCTCGAACTCGGCCTCGCCACCGCGCCACTTCTTTTTGCGTGGAAAGCGAATCCCGAGCTTGGTGCCCTTGTTGGACGCAAGTTTGAGAGGGAGGGTGACGTCCAGCATGTACGTGAATTCTGATCCATCTTGCTGATGAAGCACCAACTAACTTTTCGCAGGCCCGCAAACTTGTCCTCCAGAGCGACGGCATCGAGCAGACCCGCGCCCTTGCGCACGATTACTCGGAAAAGGCCATCGCTGCGATTGCGCACTTTCCCGATAGCGAAGCCAAAGATGGTCTTATCGATATGGCCGAGAAGACTGTCAAGCGCAAGAAATAAGAAACAAACAACCCAAGTCTGAAAACCACCGACTAGGCGACAATGTCAACACTCAGGCTTTGTGCGCCTCCACTCACTTTGTACAAATAGCGTTTTATTTTATCGCACTACAACTAGAAAACGGTTCTACGCATAGCAAGACGGAAGCTGGGGAAGCTGTGCACGAAACTTGTTGGCATGAGAAAGTGTCGTTTTGCATGGAAAATTCTGTATGATTACACCAATACACGGCGCCCCTTTGGATTGGAGCTTTAATAAAACACGGAAAAGATCAAATTCTCTTTCAGGAAATAGGGACTGGCATGAGAGTCATCTCTTTGTTTAATCTAGATACTTTCCATTGGTTGGCTGGCAAACTAGGTCCGGGGCGTTCCTGAGATATCCTTGCAGGATGCTACCCCGCCTTGTCTGCAAACTGACGTTCACATGCGAAACGATATCGAAAACTCGTTCATCATAATATTGATATTCCTCCAAGGCCACTTGAGCCTCTTACCAGTAAAAGCAGGTGGTGGCTTCGATTCGGCCCACTTGGCCATCGAGGTGTCACTGGGTTGGTTGGCGGCCAAGTCCGACACGTTATCGCTCGGTGACGCTGCACGAGGTGTCAGAGGACACACTCGGCGGATGGGGTATTACTCTTTCCGCCAAGCTCCGACAACGCAACAGATTATGAGGAGATAATCAACACAGAGCACTGACCTTTGAGTGGCCACGGCCGGGACTTTTGAGAGGCCCTGGCCGAAAGCTGCACTTCACAAGCCGGCTCCGAAGGTCTCGGTGAGGCTAACTCAACCGGCACCGGCCGACGGCACCACAAGGGCTGGTTCTGGAGAAGATGTTTCCCCAAATAACGGAAACCCAATTCCTTTCCTCAATCATCTTTTGGCTTTAAACATAAGCATATCCAGGGGTTTCCTTTTATTTAATTTCAGATTTTATACCTCAACAGAACAGCTCCGACACAAGCTCAGCCCCTTCTGTGTGTCTGTACCATAGCGGCTACCCCGCCCCCACCATCACCAACTCTGTCGACAAACATCAAACGGTAAGACTCGAAATCATGTCAGAACCTCTTACGGTGCTCCTGTCGTCGCGGGCCATTCTCCCCGACCCCGACGGGTCGTCGCTCCTGGAATCGCCCGCCACGATCGTTATCTCCCCCGCCACCGGCAAGATTGTCTCCGTCGAGCCAAGCATCCGCCCCCGTGGCGACTTTCCAAACGACACCACCTACGTTGACCACTCGCCTCGGGTGCTGCTGCCGGGCCTCGTCGACGCGCACGTGCACCTCAACGAGCCCGGCCGCACCGAGTGGGAGGGCTTCTGGACGGGTACGCGCGCCGCGGCCAGCGGCGGCGTCACCACCGTCGTCGACATGCCGCTCAACGCGATCCCACCGACGACCACGGTGCGCGGGTTCCGGGAGAAGCTGGCGGCCGCGGCCGGCCAGTGCTGGGTCGATGTAGGCTTCTACGGCGGCGTCATCCCGGGCAACGCCGAGGAGCTGCGGCCGCTCGTCGAGGCGGGCGTCCGCGGCTTCAAGGGCTTCCTGATTGAATCTGGTGTAAGCTTTTTACAGAACCCATCCATCCCCCCGTGTGGGCAGCTGACAGTCTGTGATCAAGGTCGACGAGTTCCCCGCAGTCACGGCAAAGGATGTCGCGCTCGCCATG
This sequence comes from Cordyceps fumosorosea ARSEF 2679, assembly GCF_001636725.1. NCBI lineage: Eukaryota > Fungi > Ascomycota > Sordariomycetes > Hypocreales > Cordycipitaceae > Cordyceps > Cordyceps fumosorosea. The sequence continues at coordinate 376,033 of NW_017387319.1, read as the reverse complement.
GAGACGCTCAAGGACGTGCCGACGACGCTCATGTTCCACGCCGAGATGGTGCCGCACGAGGGCGGCGGCAGTGCGACGAGCAGCAGCGCCGACGCCACCGCCTACCAATCCTTCCTCGACTCGCGCCCGCCGGTGTTTGAGACGTGCGCCGTCGAGGAGATCCTCTCGCTCGCGCACATCGCGCCGCGGCTGCCGCTGCACATTGTGCACCTGTCCGCCGTGCAGGTCATCCCGCTGCTGCGGGCCGCGCGCGCGCGGGGCGTCCGCATCACCGCCGAGACGTGCTTCCACTACCTGGGGCTCGCCTCCGAGGATATTGACCACGGCGACACGCGGCACAAGTGCTGCCCGCCGATCCGCGAGGGCCGCAACCGCGACGGTCTCTGGGAGGAGCTGGTCGCCGCGGACTCGTGCCTGGCGACCGTCGTCTCCGACCACTCGCCCTGCACGCCCGAGCTGAAACTCCTACCCGCACACCTGCAAAAGGAATCCGCCGGCGCCGCTGAGAAGAGCTCTGGCTCACGCGGCGACTTCTTCGCTGCCTGGGGCGGCATTTCGTCCGTCGGCCTCGGCCTGCCCATCTTCCACTCGTCTGCCAAGGCCCGCGCGGCCGCATCGCCGTCGGCAGCGGTGCCTAGCCTGGTCGACATGGTGCGCCTCTGCTGCCAGGCGACGTCCGAGCAGGTCGGGCTCGAGCACCGCAAGGGCGCGCTGCGCGCGGGCCTGGACGCCGACATCTGCGTCTTTGACGACGCGGAGGTGTGGACGTTTTCGCAGGGCGACATGCGCTGGAAGAACCGCTGCTCGCCGTGGGAGGGCCACGAGTTCACAGGCCGCGTCAAGGAGACGTGGCTGCGCGGCACCAAGATCTTTGAGCACGGTGCGGGCAAGGATGGCTTGGTGACGGAGAAGCCAGTCGGTGAGCCTATTACAGAGAAGAGAAGGTGAAGTTGGCGACATGTCATAGAAAGCATGGGTGGATGCTATAGAAAAGTAACACATAAATAAACATGATATAAATTCTCGTTATCATTCAAACCTTTATTCTTGGGATGAAACAAGGTGTTTTCACAGATTATCCTGACATCTGTGGAAGCTGTTCTTCTACAAACGGCGGCACTCCACCGACTATTGTGCGCTGCGCAAAAAATTGCAGCCCCTCCGAAGAACAGGTTAAAAGAAAACTCACAACTCTCCCCTCACCAAGAAAGACGTGTTTTTTGTTCGAAATTCAAGAATCACCCGCATAGCAAAGAGATAAAATGGCCGACAGCAGTGAGATGGACGAGCTCCAGCCCTCCATCGAATTTCTACGCCTGCGCTGGCAAATCACCGACGGCCTAGCGTTCGCCTGCGTGCATGCCATCGCAGACCCCGAGGACGCCTCCTCCGCACAGCAACCGCTGCAAGCCGCCGACGGCACCTTCCACGAGATCGCCGGCGCGCCGTGCAGCGACCCGCCGACCGCGCGCCTCACGCTCCAGATGGAGGAGGCGACGTACCTCGGCGTCGACGGGGACGTGAGCTCCCCCGACGCCACCGCCGCACGGCTTGAGATCGCCGCCGCGCCGGGGGAGGACCATGTCACGATCCGGCAGTACGTGACGAGCGCGCACGCGTGGCTGCTGGCGCAGCGGCAGAAGCACTTTGAGGGGTACGGGTACTCGGCGGACGGGGGGCAGCAGGCGCTGCCGGCGGAGGCGGAGCTCTGGTTCGACCCGTCGTCGCCCAACGTGATCAACTTCTTCGACTCGGTCGAGTCGGAGCCGCCGTTTGCGTTTGAGTGGGGGCTGGTATCGGATATGGCGACGGGTATCATCCACGGGCACCCGGAGGATGAGTCGGACTATGGGGATGGGGAGGAGGGCCCGATTGATCCGATTGAGGAGCTGAAGTGAAAGCTTCATGGAGAGGCACGGTGAGGGGAGGGGAGGGCTAGCGGGAGTGATACAAGGGACAACAGGGCTCAAAGATACCGAAAAGGAAAATAGCTCGTGGAGTTACAGGTTTTACGCAATGACTATGGGAGGAATGACAGGGTGAAAGGCCTGCATCGGGCAACGATGCTTTCGCCAGCCAAGTATAATGATTTCGAAATACTTTGGCATGGATTTTGGGCAGAGGGAACTGTCGACACTTAACAAGAAGACATCACAGTTTTGATAATTCTTCTACCTCGGGAGGTGCTGTGCATTGATGGACAATTGCATGTAACGTGATTTGATCCGCCACGCGGGCCTTCGGCTATCACAAGCCAACACCTTAGATCGACGACACAAGAACGCAGACACTGGGTAATGAGGTAGATGAAGTCAAAAATTGATATGTGCCTCAATTTCTTGTGAATTGAGGGGCAACTGGACAATCCGAGTCTATCAAATCCCCGAACCCGAAGTCTTTATCCCTGATCTTTCAACATGTCACGACCGGCGGTGGTCTTCAACACCAATATAAAATAAGAAGGAATCGTAACGAGTTCTCAATGACTACCTTGAAACTTGTTCAATAAACGACAGCTATTTTATACCTTATTATTAGCACTCGCGCTTGCGTCGCCAACTCCTTTATGTCCGAGAACCAATATGACTACACCTATTGACATTCGTGTCGTGGACAAAGACACCTGTCCTTACATTTATGAAGAAAATGCCACCATTTCGCTCAATAATTGCGGAATCATTCGATGCAATATCTATCGACCCAAAGTTTCGGACTCCAACCAGAAATGCCCCGTCCTCGTTACGAGTGGACCGTACGGCAAAGATGTGCCCTAGAGAGCCATGTGACAAGGAACTTACAATCAGAGAAATGCTAAACTTTTTCAATTAGCTTCGATCCGGCGAGTTTCTCGGAGCTTGATCCCGAAAATCAAACTGAGCAATCGGCATGAGAAACACCGACACAATAGTACTGGACGTCGCATGGCTACGCAGTTGTGCGGGCTGATGAACCTGGAATTGGCCAATCATCAGGCATCTTGAGCGTCACATCTACTGCAACTGCGGATGCGTTCCGTGATACGATCGAATGGGCTTCACAGAACCCCTGGTCGAGCGGCAAGGCCGGCTTGCTTGGAGTGAGCTGCTATGCCGTCACCCAGTGGATGGTAGCCGCTTTGGAGCCCAAGGGCCTTGCTGCTTGCGTGCCTTGGGAAGGTAGTTCTGACTCGTACAACGAAGCCACACGACACGGAGGGGTTCTATCCAGCACATTCTTCAAGCTGTCGTACCCAAGACAGGTGCTCTCGACCCGGTAAGGCGGCCCGAGGATGGGGTTTGATACTGTGGATGGGGACCTGAGCGAAGCTCAACTTGAAGCAAATAAATCGGGCACTCTTGAATCGATGCACTTGCAGCGTTACCGCGACGACGAGTTCTTTTCCTCAACTGCGATTGACTTTGGCAAGATCAAGGTCCCAATTCTCAGCGCGGCGAACTTGGGCGGCATCATGCTGCATTTGAGAGGGAATGTGTTGGGCTCTTATCGAGCTGCGTCAGAGTTCAAGTACCTCAGGTTCATCGCTGGTCGTCATATCTCCCTTTTACTACCTGGAAGAGGTGGAGGTACAACGCAGTTTTCTGGATGCTTTCTTAAAGGGCGAGGATAGAAAGGGTTGGTCGACCAAGGGCGCAGTTCCTCCTGTCAGCCTGCTCCTACGGAAGGGCAACAAAGGCGTCAACAGCCCAGAGACAGAAGCGACGTTCGAACACAGAGAGGAAGAACAATGGTCCCTGGCGCGAACTCAATACACCAAAGCCTTTCTTACTCCTGACTTTAGGTTTTCCTTCCAAGCTCCCGACATCAAACAAGCCATTAGCGTCAGTTACAAGGCCGAAGGCGAGAAGCCCGGAGAAGAGCTCAAGGCGCTGCAGACGAGGGCTGATATCAGACATTCCACAAATGCGCCTGCGAGTTCGGAGCAATCGGAACCGATGTGGTTCAGTTTCAGACGCAGTCATTTCGCGAGGAGACCGAAATCACCGCCCACATCACCGCCCACATCATCTCGCATCTTAATGGTTCCCTAAGCAGAAACAAAGAGGGAAGCAGACCATCGGATATTGACCTGCTTCTATCCGTTCGACACTTTGCCCCTACCAACGAGGAAATCAACTACACTGGCTCGACGGGAGAGCCCGTTCCCGTCTCCAAGTGGTGGCTGCGCGTGAGTCTTCGGAAGAGCAACCCCGACCACCCCGACCACCGCCAGTGGCTGCCGTGGCGGGATTTTTGCCGATCAGATGTCCAGCCTGTCAAAAAGGAGGAAATTATCCCGGTCGATGTAGAAATCTGGCCAACGAATGTCGTGGTCGAGGCTGGGGGTCGACTGGCGCTGGAGTTAGTTCTCGCGACACGGCAGGGACAGGGATTTGGATTCCAATGACAGGTGAGTGAATGGAAGATCGGAGCCGAGGTGCAAATTTGAGTCGTCTAACTAACTTTCCAAGATCCCCCGCAATCTTCAAGGGCATCGCATTCACTTGGGACCCGCGCACGTTAATTACATTTCCCTCCCAATTATTCCATTCAAATAAGTACATAGTCGCATGGTAACTTTAGTTGCCACGTAGTCAGAGACAATATCGGTCTGTCGAAACAAGTCGCGTTATATTTCAAAAATAAAAAGCGACCGCGAACCACTCTGTCCAAATCTCAAACTGTTGTGCCCAGCATCTCCTCGGTTCTTGGCGCTCCTAGTGCCTCTACTGGTATACCAGTAACAACTGTATTGTGATTAATTAATAAAAGAACTGCCCGAGTCTAACTCGGCCTGAAGGAAGTGGTGCCATCCTTCAGCCTTCAAATACGCGGATCCGGATCCTGGGTGCTGCCGACGGCTTGAGCGTTGAGCCGGCTTCAGCCTTGGCTACCTACCTAGTTATGTGCACGGTCTTTGTGCTTCCGCTTTTGATGACATCCATGTCAATACGCGTATTTATCATGGACTGGGGTCGCGCTTTTGGAAGAGAGTGCAACTTCCAGCCAATGATAACGTGAGCAAACGGGCTGCCACCCAGCTCGGCTATTAATATCGCTCTCGCTCTTTTGACCCCTCCATATCTGTAATTCTGCATGCAAAACCACAACGGATATGTAATATTAAAAAAAAAAATAATGCTCTCCTATTAACAGCTGCAAGACCTCTACCTCGAAGCCTAACTAATCCATATCCAAGAATCCATATCCAAGCCTAAAGTGTCCACTGTAGCTTCCTCGCGTAGCCCTGAATCTCCCCTTCCCCCACCTCTTCCCGAGCCGACTCCACGCTGGCGTTTGCAGTGGAGAAACTCTCCCCGGACAATAAATCATCATCTCGCCCACGATGTCTGGTCTCACCCCTTCACCTTTCAACTGGCAGTCAAAACACTGTCTCTTCCCCATTTTGGTCAGACATGCCGCCTTGTACCAGTTGAGCTGCGCCCAAATCGACATATCACTTGCGCGCCCTGCTGCAGCTGTGCCGCTTGGAAAAAAGATCATCAGCCTTGTCTCGGCCCTGATCTTTGTCGACAAACAATGTCTTAGATTTAGATCCACCCATCACACACCGCACACAGGCCTGATCTACATTGAGTCGTCCAGCAAGCCTATTTGATACTACTAGTATATACCCCTATCTCACTGTCTTGCGCTCTTTTCTCGACGGAGTTAGGTAGTGCTGCTTCTCTACATCATGGAATCCCACGATCCGGAAAAGGCCCAGGGGTCTGTTACTCCTGCGGAAGTTGGTGGTGAAAGCGACCGAACGGATAGAGCTAGCTCTGTTGCTACATCTCTTGAGCAAACCGTGAATCAGAACAAGGACGAAAACATACGGCGTTTCTCAGTATCTGGCGCAGGCCAGCTGTCGCTGGAGGATGTCGCCAGCGTTCAAGTACGGATCCGTGACCTTGAGGTATCCGTCAACACGGCACCGTCTTGGTGGGCTCCCTCTACGTACACTCACCTCGTCAAGTCAAAATTCAACACTGAGCCTGATATGAAGACCCTTCTTCACTCCGTCAATGCCGACTTGGCCGCAGGCAGCCTCACCGCCATCATTGGTGGCAGTGGCTCGGGCAAGACGACCCTTCTCAACACCATGGCCGAGCGCATGGTCAGCTCCAGACTACACCAAGAAGGAATAGTCACGTTCAATGGCGAGATTAGCGTTCATAACGTCCGCCATGCCTACGTCATGCAGCAGGATATCCTGCTCCCGACTCTGACTGTGCGGGAGACCCTGCGATACGCGGCAGATCTTCGTCTGCCATCGACTGCAAAGCGGCAAGATCGGTGGCGCATTGTGGAAGAAGTCATTCGCGAACTAGGCTTGAAAGAATGCGCAGACACAAGGATCGGTAACTCCCAGCACCGCGGATGCTCCGGCGGTGAAAAACGTCGCGTCAGTATCGGCGTTCAGCTGCTCGCTAACCCATCCGTCCTCTTCCTCGACGAACCAACTACAGGGCTGGATGCCACAAGCGCCTATCAGCTGGTTCGAACCTTGAAGGCCTTGGCGAAAAAAGGTCGCACGATTATTACTACTATCCACCAGCCTCGGTCCGAGATTTGGAACCTCTTCGATAACATCGTCATCCTCACCAGAGGCAGCCCCGTCTATTCCGGTGACGCAACTGAGTGCATACCTTGGTTTGAAAGCCAGGGGTTTCCCATCCCCGCATTTGTGAACCCGGCGGAATTCGTCATAGACATTGCTGCTATCGATAACCGCACTCCAGAGCTGGAGACGGAGAGTAGCGTACGCGTCGAAACCCTGAAGCGAAGCTGGGGCCAAGCGAGTGAGAAGCAATTCTTACCCGTGGGCGGCATCTTGAGCCAACCGAATCGCCATCACCGTCGCATATGCTCACATGGCCACGACGAGAGGGCTGGATTTTGGCGCCAGCTGCGAGTTTTGACCAGTCGAACCTTCAAAGTCACCTATCGCGACCCAATGGGCATGACTGCTGCCATTCTAGAGGCCGTGCTTCTCGGCGCAATCACGGGCTATATGTTCTGGAATGTTGGTCGCGACCAAGCCGGCATCAGATCTCGCCAGGGCGGACTATACATCACCGCTGGTCTGCAAGGCTACCTGATCCTCCTGTTCGAAGTGTATAGGCTCACTATTGATATGCCAACATTCGACCGCGAAAATTCCGAAAATTGCGTTGATCCTCTCCCATTTATCTTGTCTCGCCGACTTGCGCGCATGCCGACTGAAGACATCCCTGTGCCATTCATATTCTCCGTTTTGATGTACTTCATGTCAGGGTTTGACCGCGACGTGGGAAAGTTCTTCACCTTTTTCGCAATCACTCTGCTCAACCAATATGTTTCCGTGACATGCGCCATGGCGTGTGTAACGGCTGTGCGACACTTTCCGGGGGCAAGCTTAATGGCCAATTTGGTCTACACTATTCAGAGTATAGCATGTGGCATGTTCGTGCAATCCAGCAGCATCCCAGTTTACGTTCGGTGGATAAAATGGACCGCTTACAATGTACGTTCTCAAAGCTGCAGGCAATCGACTACAACTAAACCACGCTGGTAGTTCTATGCATTCAGCGCTTATTGTGCGAATGAGTTCCAAGGAAGCTTTTACGATTGTCCATTCCCCGGCGGCAGGGATAATCCTGCATGCCAGCAATACACTGGGCAATACATCATGAAGTCTCTGGGCTTCCCAACGAATTGGATAGCGAGACCAATAGTGGCGCTTGCCTCGTTCATCGCCCTCTTTTTGCTTCTATCCACCGTTGGTCTCACATTTCTCAAAGTCGAAATGACAATTGCTCGCGCGCGAACGACTGATACCGACTTGTCTGCTGGCAAGGAAAAGATGACTGCACGCTCAATTGGAGAAGTACGAGCCATCGATGTTGGTCTGGACAAATTTGCGCTTGCCCTGGACAAAAAGGCAGCCACTGGCAAGCGTCTCCCTCGACGCCTGATTGTCAATCCCGTCACGGCGACATTTCAAGCCGGTACTCTCAACGTCATCATGGGCCCGTCCGGTAGTGGCAAAACGTCCCTCCTCAATGCCATGGCGCTCAGACTGCGCAACTCTGTGGGCAACAAATACCGTCCCTCCGGCAAACTGACATTCAATAGCGCGGTCCCGTCAGACTCTGTTATCCGTTCCGTCTGCTCATACGTATGCCAAGATGACGATGCGCTGCTGCCATCCCTGACAGTCCGAGAAACTCTTCGTTTCGCGGCCGGCCTGCGTCTCCCATCATTTATGAGCACCGAAGAGAAATATCGTCGAGCCGAGGAAGTGCTACTCAAGATGGGCCTAAAGGACTGCGCCAACAATCTCGTTGGCAATGACATGATAAAGGGTATCTCGGGCGGTGAGAAGCGGCGAGCTAGTATCGCTGTTCAGGTCTTGACGGACCCTCGGGTGCTACTTCTCGATGAGCCCACCTCTGGACTGGACGCCTTCACGGCCAGCTCTATCATGGAAGTGCTCCAAGGTCTCGCAAACGAGGGACGCACACTGATTCTCACCATCCATCAAGCACGATCAGATCTGTTCAAGCATTTTGGCAATGTTCTCCTGCTCTCCCGTGGCGGCCATCCTGTATACGCAGGCGCCAGCAGAGACATGCTCGGATACTTTGGTAAACATGGATATGACTGCCCCAAAAATACTAATCCCGCCGACTTCGCGCTTGACATGATCACGGTCGACTTGCAAAAAGAAGATATCGAAGCAGAAAGCCGCGAGCGGGTAAAAAGGCTCGTCAAAAGCTGGGAAGAGCATCAAGATCCAACTGGGAATACCCACGAGCCGCGACTGTCGCCCATTCATGAAGAGACTGATGAACCCAACGAGAAGCGAAAGAGCCTAACTACCGGCTTCCAGATCAATGTCTCGGACGAAGGTGAACCCAGTGAAAAGTCACAAACGACCTCTTCCGGAGACAAGGGTGCCCTTGAACCTAGAGGTGCGTTCACGGCCATCCCTCGCCGCTCTTTCAACCGCGCCAACCTGTCCACGCCTGCGGAGCTGGGAGCTCTCGTACGCAAGCGCACCTCCATCGTCAAGGCATTGCCACTTCTCCTGCGCCGCGCCGTCATCAACACTCGCCGCCAGCCGGAGCTCATCCTCGCGCGCACAATGCAGGTAGCTGGCCTGGCCGGCGTCTTCACACTCTTCTTTGCGCCTTTCAAGCACGACTACTTTTCGGTGCAGAACCGCATGGGGTACGTGCAGCAGCTTGGCGCCTTTTACTTTGTCGGTATGCTCCAAAACGTGGCCGTGTACCCGGCCGAGCGCGACGTCTTCTACCGCGAAGACGACGATGGCGTGTACGGCGTCGACGCCTTCCTGCTGTCGTACACTGTCCTCGAGCTGCCCTTTGAGGTGCTCAGCTGCCTCGTCTACGGCCTCTTCTCCACGTTTGCGGTGCGCAACCCGGAAACTGCATCGCTTTACTTTGCCGCGTTCTTCGGCTGCTTCGGCGTCGTCTCGTGCGGCGAGAGCCTGGGCATCATGTTCAACACGCTCTTCGCGCACACCGGCTTCGCCGTCAACATCATGGGCGTCTTCCTCTCCGTCGCCAACGGCATGGCCGGCGTGCTGTCGATCAACATGCCCGGAGCGTTCAACGCCCTCAACTACCTGTCGCCCATTCGCTACGCCACGCGGGCGATGGCCCCGTACGCGCTGCGCGGCGTCGACTTTCACTGCACCGCCGAGCAGGCTCTGCCGGACGGCTCGTGCCCGGTCACCTCAGGCGAGCAGGTGCTAGAGCTGTACAACTTTGATGTGGATCCCAACGTGAATGCTTACTGCCTCTTGGCATGCGTCGTGATTTATAGATTGATTGCGTGGGTGCTGCTGCGAGTGACGAGGGCTCGTTGGAAGGATAGGAAGAGAGTAGAGGTCTGACGACGAAGGGAGCAATGACTAACGAATTCCATAGTTCAAGGCATGTTTATAGCGTATCGAGTTTTCTACGTCGCATTTCCAAACTCGATGCTCATGTGAAAGGAAGGGAAGAAAAACACGCATGGATTGTTTCATTCCAACATGTATGTGAGTACCCCAAAAGAGGCTAATATAGACATAATTCGAAAGCTAACGAGGAAGGTATCAAGTAGAAGAAGCAACTGAACAGCAAAAACAAAAGCACGGGAAATTACATCAATTTAGTAAAAGCGCTTCTCATCATCCTGGCTGGCCAGGGGAGCAATGTAACGACCCTGTTTCTTAGCCTGTTCGACAGCCTCAAAGTGGTACAGTGGAGGTTTTGTGGCGTTCTTTTGGAAGAGCACGTAGCGTCTGAAGAACCACGGCAGGGCAACCGTTACCTGGTAGCGGGCGAACTGACGTACGGGGACGGCAAAGATCCAGTCGAGCTCCTCGAGCGAGCGCTGCATGGTCTCGGGGACGAAGAGGAAGATGAGGATAAAGGCGATGACGTTGAGCCCCGCATACACTCCAAAGGCACCCACAGTCTTGGCCTCGTGCAGCAGGAACGGGAACGAGGTACCCAGGACGGCGGCCCAGAAGAGGCAGGTCGCGACGGCGAAGCCCATGCCCGTCTCGCGGACGGCGAGCGGATAGACCTCGGCGGCGAAGCTGTAGGGCACGACGCCGCAGCCGGGCGAGTAGAAGGCGGCGAAGCAGAAGACGAAGAGGCAGACGAAGCCGGTGCGGACGTCGCCCATGTCGCGGTCCATGAGGGTGCAGAGGCCGGCGGCGAGCAGGGTCCAGAACATCTGGGGAAAGGTGAAGAGCAGCAGGCTGCGGCGGCCATACGAGTCGATGGCCGTCAGGGCCGGGAAGCAGAAGAGCCAGCCGACGACGCCAAAGCCGAAAGAGCCGATCATGGCGCGGAAGTCGGTGAGGCCGGCCTCCTTGAAGATGGAGGTGGAGTAGAAGGCGATGATGTTGATGCCGCACATTTGCTGCGCGAGCATGACGATGACGGCGGCGAGGTTGGCGCGGCGCACGCGCGGCACGGTGAAGAGCTGCGCGAAGCGGCCGACGATGCCGATCGAGCAGCCTCCCTGGCCCCCTCCCCGGCCCCGCGCCAGGGGATCCTCCATCTCGAGCTGCGTGCCGATGTAGAAGACGTCGCGGGCGACCTGGATCTCGCCGTGGCGCAGCAGCGACATGGCGCGCCAGGCGTCGGCGTAGCGGCCCTTCTTCATGTACCAGCGCGGCGACTCGGGGCAGAGGTAGATGCCGACGAGCAGGGGCACGGCGGGGATGAAGGGCGCGCCGAGCATCAGGCGCCAGTTGACGTCGGGCACGTGGAAGACAGCGAGGTTGAAGGCGGTGCCGAGCATGATGCCGAAGGCGGTCCACATCTGCCAGGACATGACGAGGGCGCCGCGGATCGAGGCCGGCGCGTTCTCGGCGGCGTAGACGGGCACGGTCGTCGCCTTGGCGCCCATGCCGACGCCCATGAGCAGCCGGCAGGCGAGCTGCTGCTGCCAGGTGTGGCAGAGGGCGGAGCCGAGGACGGGCCAGATGCAGAAGTGCGCGGAGAACCAGATGGCGCCGCGGCGGCCGAAGCGGTTGTTGAGGGGGTCGGAGAGCCAGCAGCCGATGAAGCTGAGGGAGGCGCCGTTGTCAGCCTGCGAGAGACCACGGAGAATGTGGGAGAGAGAGAGAGAGAGAGAGAGTCTATAGACTTACGCGCTACCAATGTACGGGGCCGCGTTGATGAGGCCGACGAGGATCTGCTCGCGCGCGCTGTCGCCACCGATGCCGTAGTGCCGCGGGAAGAAGATGGTCGCGCCGTTGGCGCCGGTCTGGTCCCAGCCCTGCACGGCCGCGCCGACGGAGCACATGGCGATGGTCCAGAAGAGGCGCGCGGGCATCGCCCACCGGCTGGTGCGCTCGCGGCCCAGCACGGCCGCCTCGGCGGGCGTCAGCGCCTCGTCGGTGCCGTCCATCAGGCGGCCGGCGTCGTCGGGGTTCTGCGCGAGCAGCGCGCCTTTCCGCAGGACGGGGATGTGTCGCTCGAGGCCACGCGCGCGCGCAAAGGCCTCGACGGTGCGCATGAGCTCGTCGCGCGGGATGCCCTCGAGCGGGTTGCGACTGCGCGCCTCGAGGTCGCGCTCGTGGAGAGCGATGGCCTCGACGTCTTCGTCGGCGTACGGGGCGCCCTTTTCGGGGTGCATGTCCGTGATGTCGCGGGACATGATGGGCCAGGGCCGTCTGTGTTGAGAGCTTGTCGTTTTCTGCGTGTAAGTAAAGGGAAGGGGAAAGAGGTATCGATCCCTGGAGGGGAAGCAGGGCCCTCGGGCGGCGGCGTCGAAGGGCTCACGCAGGGTCGCTCGTTTAGATTGTCTAGGACGATGAAGACAAGGCAATGATCAACGACTGGGGGAATGGGGGAGTATAAAAAGAAGAATGTCGAGAGTGAAACTAGAGGACTTGCGAGTCTCTTGACTGGGTCCGGTGTAAGCCGAGACAATGGAAAGTCTGCGGATGGGGAGAGCTGAATGGGCTCTAGATAGACGAGGGGGTAGTTCCAAGGCTCGCCCTGCCAGGTGAAGTAAAGTCTAGATGCAACGTGAGAGCTAAAATGGGCAAACATTTGCGTGCGTCGCATTCCCCTTCCCTGTTGCGAGTGGTGAGCATGCCAGTGAAGAAGGGACTAACACGTAGGGAGAGGAGGTACCGATACAAGCACGGGGGGAGCGTCCTGAAAGGCACCGGCTCCGGTTGAGCGAGGCCGTCCTTGATGTTCTACTCGGTGGAAACAATCACTATAAGATAAAGACCCCTAGCTTTGCAATCTAATAATATTAAGAGGAAAATATCAAGCATGGATGAATGGTTCTTCATCAGTTACTGCTTAAAAAGCCTTGGTTCGGCTGTGCGACAGCGACTGCCAAGTGCAAAGGTATAGACGAAGCCCGAGGCACAACTTTGTTCGTTCATCTCTTCGAAAAATTGAAAAGCTGTTCAAATTGAAATGTGCTGAGAATGGTGCTGTCTCGGCCAGTCAATCTTCCAAATCCCTCACATCCTGCTGGGCTACCTCTGTGTAAGTGAAATGTACATTTGCACTATCACAAATTGTAGCTCTGAATGCCTGGGTGCTGTTAGGCTCTCAAGTCCTTCTGCGACGGCCTCCAGCGCAGTAGTGCCCCCGCCACAGAAAAAAAAAAGGAAACTGCATTCCAGAGCACCGCCTTAAAACCATCACCAGACAACTCTGAGATTGCTCCCACAATCACCTCCCTTGCGTCAAGCCCTGAGGAATATGTACACAGGAAACATTATTCAACTCAAGTCATTTCTCTCACTTCTCTCTACTAGATGAACGTCTTTGAGACGGGAATCTTCTTCTGACAGCTTCTGGTTTGCTTCATCAACTTTCATCAGCCACTTACCTGCAAGCGCCGCCATCTCGAGCTGGCTCCAGCTTTGGCTCGCATCGGGTTCCACCCCTTCGGCACCGTGACGGCATCAGGGCACCTTCCCATGGGCGAGGGTTTCAGGCAACAGAATTCCTCAGACACTGGCTGGATGAACCTGAGAGTTCTCGGGGCCTGAATCATCAGCGAGGTATTCGCCAAGATGTGGTGCTGGCAGCCGGCTCATGAGGGAACCTGTACATGAACGAGCTCTGCAAATGTGAATGCCGTACGAAATGCCGAGTACAGTCGAGCGTTTTGAATGGTCGAGGCTTTTGCTTTATAGCGTAACTGTTCCCAATTCCTGCTCTTAGAGGCCATCTGCTCAACTTTAGCCGAGCGCGTGTATTGGCTGCAAGACTTGCAAGTCTCGCCCTGGACAGCTTGAGAACAGAGAGCCTCAAGAATCAGAGTCCCTGGGGAAAGGAAAATGTCACCATTGCCGCCCTTTGGCATGCTCGAGGCCAGAGTTCCAGCTCCGGCTTCCCAAGCTAGGCATGGCGTCCTACAGCTTCTCAGCTACCTTGGTCCTCACATGTCCTCACATGCAAGACAGGCATTGCTCGCCATGCAAAGTCTTAAATCGATTTCCAGAGCCAGACCTTCAAGGGTCAGATCGCCCACTTGCCACACGTGGCGGCTAACAGTCACACCACCTGTCTCGTATGCCGCATTTTCCTGGCCTTGACGTAAGCAAGTGTCTCTGAGTTTCTCCTTGAAAGGAGAATCCAGACCAGCCGAGGTTCTCAGTCACATTTCTTCGTCGCCCTTGTCCGTGGCGTCCATGCCATTCATTATGGCTGCACTCAATGCCGTCCTCTCTGCCGCTTTGCTGGCATGAGGTATAGCCGCGATGAGAGGCACTTGACACGTTCTACGATTGCGCCGCTGTTGTGTTGCGACGGATAAAGCGACTACATCATAGGCATCCAGGAAATTCTCCCCCATATACATCCATTGACCGAAAAGCGCGACATTCTCACACCGATAGAGGAATCCACGGCAGGAGATTTCAGAAGAGAAAGAATACTGTTCCGTAGCCGCATAGTCTGGTGATGCCAAGTCAGGAAGATCCCGGCCGAGGTGGCATGGACGCCAGCTGACTCACCCATACTCGGGGCAGACTGAGGGCAGACTGAGGGCAGACTCATCCCGCTTCGCGCGACACGGACAAGACTAGCGACGAGATGAAGTTGATTATTCCCACTGCCCAAAATTTTGTATAGATTACTCAGGATATATATGCTGCCCACATTAGATACTGTATGCGCCCTCGGCTAGCACCTACTCCCGCGCGAATGTCGCTGCCGCGTCTACCTGCTGTTGGTGGCTATAAAAATGCCAAGTAGCATCAGATATCACTCTGATATCAAGCTCTACAGATGGAAAACACGTCATAGAATATTAGAGGGTACCATTTTATATAGAAAAACATGCCAAGGTAGAGTAGTCCACGAGTGTCACCCCAGCTGTAGCCGCACTCAGGACTCGACAACAGCCTCACCCCCAGCCCTGTCCCTTGAGGCGTTGAATCCGCCCTGAAAATTCAAATACAAGACGTTTTTTGTCTTTTCATGTTTATCCGCACTCATCTCTTCCTTGAAGGGCCTTTATAAGCTACACACCACTACGTTCAACCGTTCACCGCTCATGCCGGCCTCCTCCCGTCACACGGGTCGGCTAGCCACCGCCGCTTCCAGGCGGCATCCCAATCAACCACCTCGTCACGACGACCGCTTAGCCCTTCTAAACCACCATGAATCACGCGCCTCGAGGGTATCACCGGAAGATACTCGGTCAGCAACCATGATGACTGGTTCACGAATCCAGCTGCACAACTATAAAAGAGAGGCTCTCTTCTCGTCGGCCACAGACAACTCCTCCTTGCACCACCCAACCTCAGCATCCAACATTGTTCCTTGTCCAAGCCTACTTGCCCGTTTCACTCTTGTGCCATCATCGTACGCTTCATTCTCACGTTCTTTGGCGGCTTCCCTCTTCTGTCTGGTGCCGCTCCTTGATGCCGCTCCGGGAACACGTCCGCGTCGAGACCACATCCTTTGCACCGGGCGAGCTGCCGCTGTCCGCGCGCACCCTCTGCGTCGTCTCGTGCCTCCGCATCGTCACGGGCGCCGGCATCCCGCTGTGTCTCGTGGGCCGCGTCACGGCCGCGTTCTACAACGACCGCGGCCTGCCCGTCTGGAGCCGCCGTGTGCTCCTGTGCAAGATTGTGCCGGGGGGGAGTCGTCGCAGGTCTGTTGCCGCAAGCCAAGGTATGTTTGTCTGTCCCTCGCTCGTCCCTGTCCTGATGAGCAATCGTGTTTGCTTTCCACGTACTGACCGACAAATCAGGAGTCGTTCGGCCACGAGAGGGACCTCGTCTGTCATCTCGCTCCCACCAGAATCGAGACGAAGACGTCACTTCTTCAACGTCTTCCGAGGGTCAAGGTATGACTTCCCTTTCCTAATCGTGGCATGATGAATCACCACTAAAATGATTCACAGAAACCATTGAAATCCCGCAAGACGAGCATCACCAATACCTCTTACACCGCCACCAACATCGCACACCTGTCGCACCGTACCACCAACAACATTGTCCTCTGCCATACCACTTCTACCAACCGCAGCCGCATCCAGGCTACTCCCACCAGCAGCTGATTCACCACCCGCTCCCTCCCACCCTCAACCCACAGTACCCGACCTACTTAACCCCAAGCAACAACCGCAGAATCCCCTCTGCCCTCCCCTTTGGCCCCAGCCAACCTCTCGCTCCCGTCCGCAGCTGCCCGTCGCCCTCCAGCTCCGGCCACTGGTACACCTCGTTCAGCCCGCAGGAGCGTCGCTGGATCAACACCTGGCAGCCGAGCTGACTCGCGCGCCCTCCCCGACGACACCTTCCTGTCCCCTCCTCATCCAAGACTTCGACACCCGCAATGTCTGGCGGCTGGAACCCCGTCACGGGCCGCGACAACTACGGCGGCCGTCCCAGCTTCGCGCCCCAGGGCGGCGGCCCCATGCCAGCCCAGGGACAGGCCTACATCCCGCACCTCGGCGGCCCGGGCTGCTACAACCTTGGTATGGTCCCCCAGTACGCCGGCTACTACCCAGGCATGGCCGCTTACGGTGGTGGATACGTTCCAGCGGCAGCACCCACCAACTTCTTCCCCCCGCAGGCTCCCATCGGCGGCGGCGGCGGCGGCGGCGGGATGCCCATGATGGCCGGCCCGCCCCCGCCGCAGCCCACCTCCGGCTTCTACGCCCAGCAGACGTTTTCCTGCCAGCCCAACGGCACCGCCAACGTCCTCCCTCGTCAGCCGCAGCCGTACCCCGTCATCGACCCGACCATGCCCGCCGCGCACATGACCAACAGCTCCGGCGGGGTCGGCTGCGAGCCCGGCTACAACTACTTCTTCCCCGCGGAGCACACCAAGGCGCACGTCTTCAAGACGAGCACCCCGCCCTGGCAGCTGCCGCCCACCGCGCAGATCCCCTTCAAGGCGGCGCACATCCCCTGCACCACCACCATGGCGGAGCTGCTCAAGGGCTTCGGGTGCACGAACCCAGTGGCCAAGAAGAACAAGTGCTTCGAGGTGATTGGCGGCGGGAGCGGCAAGTGGTACAAGGGGCTGGCGGTGTGTGGTGATGACAAGGACATGCTCAAGAAGACCGTCAAGGAGGTCGGCTGGGACATGACGAGGACGGGCAACCCGCACGAGAAGCCGATTGTGTGTCTGTGGTTCTGCAAGGATTGAGGGCAAGTATGTAGTAAGTTTTCCTTTTCGTGTGTTGAGCATGTCGGAGGCTGATGGGATGTGGGCGGAGTGGTTTTGCTTTTGAGGTTTGTTTGGAAAGGTATTCCAGGATGGCGTTGTATTTTGATAAAATCGGTTGCTTCTAGTCTGGATTTTTTTTCCCGCTTCTGGACTGCTGCGGACCGAAATGCAAAACGTTGCTCGTTGGCTAGGTAATCTAGCTACCAATATGATGATGTAAATCTGCTCAAATTCTGGCTTGAAAGGTCAACGCATATCAACAGACCTGTCAAGAAAACAATACAGTGAGACCCAGATTTGCCAACTCGAAGCCCGACGTCTCATAACAACCCGTCATCTAATGCAGTCGTCTGTCACTCGTCATCGTCGCTGTTGTCCGGCACCACCCTCACCATGGCCAGTCCCATCATCTTGCGCGGTGACACGTGCTGCTGCTGCTGCTGCTTCTGCTTCTGCTTCTTCTCCGCACCCGCGTCCCGGCGCCTCCCCGCCTCCGATATCAGCCCCTTGAGGTAGACCTCGGCCTGCACCGTCGCGCTGTACGCCGCGGCCGTCCAGTCCCAGACGTTCCTCCTCTCCGCGTCCGCCCCCGCCGCCAACAACGTCCGCAGGCACAGCAGGCTCCCCGTCGACGCCGCAAAGTGCAGCGCCGTGTTGCCCTCGTCGTCCGCCGCGCGCACCGCCTCCGCCGGCCCGCCCGGCGCGTACGTCAGCAGCAGCTGCAGGCGGCCGCTCGTGGCCGGCGGCGACGAGAGCCTCGCAGGTGGCCCGGTCGCCCAGGGAGGCGGCTAGGTGCAGGTTCGAGTTGGACAGGCCGGTCGAGGAGGTGTCGGGGTTGTGCAGCAGGTGCGGGTGCGAGCGGAGGATGCGCCGGACGAGCAGCGCGTCGGAGGCGTGGATGGCGCGTCGGAGCCGGATCGCGGGGTCGATCCTGCAAAGCAAGGGATGGTCAGTTTAGGGCGGTGGGCATGGTGAGGGGGAAGATGTCGGTCGGGAATGTACATGTTAACGAGATTTGCATGATAGATTCGGCCGTGGCAGACGTGCAACGGATGATTTGAGGAACCTCGCCAGCGAGGTGTAGGTTGATGGTTGACGTGACGTGTTTGACGCGATGGATGTAAAGCGGTGAGGCTGTACAGGTGTCCACAGTCGCAGCGACAGGTACTGTCAAGCACAACGAACAGTCACTTACATAAAACCGTTGCAAAAATTGAAATTTATACGGAGAATGGGATTTTTTAAGAATTGTTGATTTTTCAAACTTTATCAAATTACAAAAAATGCCATACTCCAAACTCCCAATCGATATCGAAATCAGCCCAACAACACCGAGCACGCCCCCTAAGCCTTGTTTACATACTCCAAATAAAAACATAGTGGCGACGACCTCGCTTAATCCAAAAGCTCACTCAGGTCACGCTTAGCATTGCGCTTGATCCCGCACTTATTTAAGCATGCATCGATTCCCAGCGCAATGTTATCCGGGATCGCATGCCTAAACGTCTCAATGTCCTTGCCGTCCAGCGTCTGCACGCCCCCCAGCGTCGCGCCAACCACGTCCGGCCGCAACCCGAAAAAGTTCTGCGCCACCTGGCTCACCCCCGGGTCCGCGTCCGGGAACGCCGCCACGAACACCGCCTCCTCGCAGTCCGGGTTGAACTCCTGATGGATCGCGCCCTGCGGGAACACCGCCATCTGGAAGGTGCTCATCGTGTTGGCCACCGGCGCCGCGCCGTTCTCCAGCACAAAGTTGGTGACCAGGCGGCCCTGGACGACGACGTTGAGCTCGGTGGCGCGCGGGTGCACGTGCGCCGTGTTCATGCCGCAGGCGCCGAGGAAGGCGACCGTCATGGAGGCGCCGTTGCCGACGAGCGCGGGGAACGTCTTGGCGGTGGCGGCGACGGAGACGCCGCCCTTGCCCTTGGCCTCGGAGGAGCGGCTGGGGTCGGTGGCGGCGGAGGGGTTGAAGTCAAAGACAAAGTCGCCGGGCTGGTCGAGCAGCTTGGCGCGGTCGAGGGCGGTCGGCGCGGTGACGAGCTTGCTGAGGAGGGAGGCGTCGCCGCCGCGCGTGTTGACGGGCACGACGGGCGGGATGGCGGCGTTGATGTCGCTGTCGCGGGCCGCCGGGGCGGCCACGACGGTACCGGCGAGGAGGACGGTGGAGGTGGTTGTGAAGCGCATAATGGCGGGTGGTTTTAGAGAAGACAAATGTGGAGATGATGAAGACTTGTGTTTGATCGACTGCTGCAGATCTTGTTTATGAGATGAGAAAACATTTTCGTTTCAAAACGTCGGACACCAGCGATTTATATGCACGGGCTTCAGGTAAGGCTCTCTCTCTCGCCCGGAACCAACTATCCGGCTCATCAACCACCTACCGTCCGTGTCTCGTTCATTTCGGGCAGCAGCCTTGCGTGCACAATCTACCACGAAGGATGATGAGTTGGCAGCAGCCGGAAGCTTCTCAACCCGCGTGGCTGTTATTTGGGCTTTGTGCCAATTGCGGCATGGCTGTGCAGGTTGTGTAAGCAGGCTGACGGGCATCATTAGCACGAGAACACGAGCCAATGAGGCCAAGTGGGAAACAAAGCATAACAAGCCAAATTATGAGCTAGCTCCTGCCCACATGGTGAGGAATCAAGTGTAGTTGATGAGGCTCTTCCGCATCAGGCCCGTCTAATCATCATAAGGCTCGCCTAAGGCGAGGCTCTCGAAATAGACTTTAGGTGCGCCTCGCCATACTGCTGGAGCCTTGCCCTACGCTCCAAACGGTCTTCAATTGGCTTTTCAGAGACTACTAGCTCGGCTCTTGGTGAGATTTTGGATTGGTAGCTTGTTTGTCTACATTATGATTGTAGGTAGTGAGCAAGCCTTGTGGGTTTAACGTTACTGAGGCTGCGTGGTGCAGTGAGTGGGCTTATCCATTTCGTCCAACTTGGCTAATCCGTCATCATTTCACAACATGATTCACAGCGGCAAAATGATGATGAAAAATAAAATTAGAGCAAAGTCGTGGCATAGTGTGGAATCAACGGCCAAGTCTGCCTTGCCTTGCCTTATAACCGGCGAGCTATTTGCGGGCAAAGCCAAAAATAGAACAGACCCTGTATTTTCATTTTAGTGGCATTTTTAGGCCGCAGATTATCACTGCAGAGCACATTTCTGCCCAATAGCATAGCATTGTCATCCAGATGCACTTCCCCAATGTCTCATTGTATCCACCCAAAAACTGCGTTTCTACTGTAGTCACTTCATCCTATCGTCGACTGTCTTCAAGCGGACTATACGATCCATCATGCCCGTTTGAAACCTCCATTATTAGTGGAACATGTTCAACGGGCAATGGCGCATATCGCCGCCTATTTTTGTTTTGGTTGTGTCGCCTCGCCAAGTACCGCCCGCCTACCACCATTCCTGTCACAAACACAACACCCAAAACCGTCGCGTTCGGTAGATTTCCACGAGCGTCAGGCTCTTCCCCGTACAGCCACTCGGGTAACTTGGTGACATCTTGTTTCGAAGTGAGGGCAACTTTCGCGTCGCCGTCCCCGCTCAGCTGCTCGAGGTTGTCCATGCTCACCTGCGACGGATTTTCGACTGGTTTTCCGTTCATCATCGGTGTAGTGTTTTCCAAGTGCTTCACGAGGTCGGACGGTCGGAACGGATCCTCGGAGTGCAACCAGACCAAAGGAGCTATCGAAATAGAGCTGAAGTTAGCTTCTAAACAACAGAAAGCTGCAACATGTTTCCAGTTCGACTGTATCATACCATATTTCAGGACGAAATCGGGCACAACAGGCTCCTCGCTGTCCAGTATTGACGCGGAGACGAATGTAGCGCCAAGTATGGCCAAGAGAAATGTCGACAACACCTTGCGAGCCCTTTGGAGACGCTGCGACAGTGCACAAGGCATTTGAGTATTCGTCAGAGGACAAGAACTGTCGGGCTCAGTATCAGAACGGACACGCTTCACAAAATATGAAGACTTGGGCTATGTACCAAGTGTTGTCCAAGGTTTTGTATACCCGTGCCGCATCGTTTTTCAACTAGGAAACTGTATCCTTTGTTCAGAAACAGGGTAGGCAAGGCACGAGGGCCCTGGTTTGTCCCGCCGAGATTCGTTTGTTCTGGCTCCGAATGTGGATCGAGAAGCACAATAATAACTTGAAGCCTTGTAGGAGGCGAAGCTTACCCGTTCTACTCGGTACGTAGGAACGTCCTCTAAGGATTCAAGCACATGGCCGTTGACAGTGAGCCTTGCTAATACTTGCTACTCGCATCTTCTGCTTATTAAGGCTATGTATTATGTACTGCACATCAACGGGAGCTTGTTTGATGCCGTCTTAATAGTGCAGGATCTTGTCGAATCTGCTAACATGCTTCCTTAAGTGCCCTAGAGGCGACGTATGGCCAGTCTGTAGCTTTTCGTATATTCGCAGCGAGACGGATTGCCCATTACTGAATTGGCCCCTCCCGTCTTCTATCTAAGGACGTCTGTACTTAAAGACGGGCGTGTCTCTCCAGTTTACTATCATCATAGTTTCCTTGCCTTGATTCTGAGACTAGACCACCATGGCTCTGCCACGTATCTTCTGTATTTCCATCACAATCGCCATTATGGTTAACCGTGGCATGAAACCATCTCTTTCTTTAGTAACGTCGCTAGGCCGCTTGTTATTTCTCGGCTCATTAGCCGCCGCCTCCGATTACGCCTAAGCTTCTGGATTCAACAAAACTGCTCGATACACGAACCAGTTCCAGCACTGGTTTCCTTAGTATGCTTATATATGGAGTGACATTTTGAGCGATAACTGCTCCACGCAGCTTGGAAACTACTGAACGGGTGTGATAGATATGGACAAGGTTGACTGGCGAGGAGGAGGAGGCACTAATGCTGGCGGAGCGCAGCCGGTTGTCGAGTGTCTTCTGAACAACTCCTCCGAATATCTCAAAGCGGTCATGATAGGAGCGCAAGTCATTCTTGGTGTCATACTTACGGTTATATCTCTTCTTAGCGGTAGCTGCGAAGAATTCTCTGCGCTGGCTGTCATCGGGAGGCGGCCTATCCTAGTAATGCTCCTAGGGCTCAGTAGTTCCTACATATACCTTGGTAGTAGGGCATTCGAAGCTTGGGATCCGCTGGGGCTTTTGAAGCTCTAAAAGCACAGGTTGGCGCAACTCCAGCCCCCTGCAATGATGCGACCAGTTGTTTGGGCTCTGCAATATATCCTTGCCATGTGCTCCATTGTTAACATCGGCCTGCTCACCTGGCAGATAGGCCTCCGGACTGTTGTGGCCATGTGGACAGATATGCCTATAGGGCCGACGATATGGACCGTCCTTCTCATGCCTGTTCACCTTGTCGGCGTTTGCTGCATGTACCCTCGGGCGGATCGGCGATTTCATGACGACGAGAATGGCAGTACGCCCCTACCGTCAAAACAGTCCTGCCGAAGTCTAAAGCAGCAACTATTTTCCCATAGATGGATTCAACGATTATGGCACACGGATACGACGCTGTGTATATCTCAGCCATATATTGACGTCAAGATGCATGATGAGTCGCAGGTCTCGATCGGTCTTTTCTGGCTCGTTTCAATCGGAGTTGTCGGACACCTTATTCTCGGAACCGTCATATTTTCGAATGCATTATTCCTTGGTCCCAAAGACGCGCTGTCGATCACTGGCAGATACATGGCCTTCCGTCTTTACTTGCCGGGCTGTGCTCCTATACGAGCTAGCCGGTATCAGAACAGCCTATGCTAGGACTATTGATGGTCGTGAGTGTGGCCCAGCTGCCGACTAATTGTGCCTCAATTGATATAAAAAGGTGGCAACCAGCGCCTAGACATCAGCTGGGTCGCGAACAAAATCATCAAAAATGCTTGGATAGGATAGCAGCTTTCGAGAAATCCAGTGGAGGGTTGTACGCCTTTGAACAGGGTTTTTTAGTACCTGACTGTTGGGGAAATTCCCGGCCTGCAGATTGATTGATGGGTTTACTAGGGATCTTCATAATTAGTTGGGAATTACCTGTAAAGTTAGGTATTCGTTGGCGGTAGGAAATCAATGAGTAGCTGAAAATAGCAAGCCAACAGTAATAATACATCTTGTGCTACTGCTGCTGGCAGAAGACAGGAGGCTTGGGGAGCGTCTCTAAGTTTCTGTTTTGGTAACAGAATGCAAAACAGTGAAAAAATAGGTGTAAGAGGAGTAGAGCTTGGCAAAGAAATGAGCAGCACTCGACAAACATCAACTTATATCTGCTAATCGTCGCCACAAACATACCAACGATGTGGCTGCCACGGCCATGCGTTTGCCACTGGATGCACAAAAATACAAGATCATCCGTTAACATGTCTTTGGTAGATTTTCCCGTAAACAGTGCTGCGTGCTGCCATGCATCGCGGCCGAAGCAATTTGCCCTCCATTGCATTTGGACTACCTCGTAAATGCGATAATTTTCTGCGCTACATTCAGAGCACTGAATAAGCGAGCGCCGTTCAACAATAAAAACCAACCATGATCCCGTGGTCTAGTTGGTTATGGCATACCGAGAAGGTCCCCGGTTCGAGCCCGGGCGGGATCACGTTTTTTTGCTTCCATTTTGTCGAGCGAACACTTTTTTTTTTTGGCAGCCGCGCTTGATTTTTCGCTTTTTTTCTTCCAAGCATTGACTGATTTCTAAGGCTCTCGTTACAGCAATGTGTCGAGTTGGTAGCTAGATACGCCTGCCAAGAAGTCTAGGTGAAGTTTTAGTTCCGACAAATTCATTGCATAGATATGTTGTCAGCTATATCAAAAGGAGCAATTTAGGGATACATGTTCTGAATTTATAAACGTATTTTAGAAGATTTGCGAAGACATTCTGGCTAACTTATAAGAAAGATAGTGATGTCGCCGACCCTAAATTGTACCTACTAAACGTATTCAACCAGTAACGTTACCCTACAACCACAGCAGCTATTCCGCGACAACCGACCGCGACCATCACCATAGCGTTGGAGAGGCCACATTGCAAGCCTAGAATGGCCAGGAAGTTATAGAAAATGATGAACGTCTTTCGCTTTGTGATTAGGTCTCAATTTCTTAAGGGAGTGGGTATGCACTTTTCATTCTATAAGGGCAATTTTGGCTTGTGCGCTTTGTAACAAGTGACGGGATACACTGGCAGTTGCACACGTTCAGTCCCAATTGGCCCTAGATCGGCTACCGAACAGCACATTTCTCTCTTAAGTCTCTGTATTACTGTTGCCTAATTCACAACAATTGAATTAACAGCAAACCCCTTGGCTAATTAATTACCCAGTTCAAAATTGCTTGTTTGGTACCCTGGGCGAGGCGATGCTGACCGTGGTCTACGGTATGCTCAGCCCAACCCACTAATCCTGGGCAACTCCAGTCAGCAGCGCAAACCTTGTTCTGACACCTCCATCTTTTGATTGCTCCAACAGGAGACGTGGGAATCCGAAACGCAAACCTACGTAATCAGCTCGATGCGAACCCGCGCCTCCTCGCAGGCTTCTCATCCTCCTACATCACCACGGCGCTCGACTCTTCCCCAGCGCCCGTTTGCCCGTTGCATGATGCGTTCTGCGTCGGACGACTCCCCAGTCTCACCATGATGCTCGCGCCGCTGCTGTGCCTGCTGCGCAAGCGGTTCCTCCTGCTCCTCCTCGCGCCGGCCCTCGCCGTCACCACCCTCCTCCTACTGAGCCGGACCTACTCGCCGACGCTCAGCCGGGTGCACTGGCGCAGCGACTGGTCCTGGGTCGACATGGGCGCCTCGGGCATGGCGCCGATGCGCCGCTACCGCTCCTTCGACCACGCCTCCGTCGACGTGCGCTTCGTCGTCCGCGACGAGCGCCGCTGCAGCCGCGAGCAGCTCTTCCTCGCCACCCGCGGCTCCGGCACCGAGCCCGGCGCCGTCATCCTCGACCACGCCGGCGAGCTCGTCTGGCGCCAGCCGCGCTTCGCCGACGAGGTGCACGACTTCCGCGTCCAGGAGCACAGGGGCCAGAAGTTTCTGACGTTTTGGGCCGGCGCCCCCGACGGCGGCGGCAAGCAAGGTTCTTGGTATCTGGTACGCCACCACACCCCCTTAGGCCTAATCACCCCACGAGGCGGCGGCGATGAGAGAGGGCGTCGCAATCTCGGCAGCGCCACCAACGTCGAGTTAGTGTGGATCGGCTTGTGCCAGGGGAGCTAACATGTTTTTTTGCTGTAGATGGACGACACTTACACGATTCGACACAATGTATCGGCGCCCGGCTTCGAATTCGGGGACATGCACGAGTTCGAGCTCACCCCCAACGGAACCGCACTCGTCACCATCTACAACCCCATCCCGGCTGACCTGTCCGCGATCGGCGGTCCGGCGCAGGGCTACATGCTCGACGGCGTCTTCCAAGAAATCGACCTCGAAACCGGCGCGGTGCTGTTCCAGTGGAACGCCTCCGACCACATCCCCCTCAGCGCCTCCAAGAAGCCGCTCGCCGGCTGCAGCGACGACCCGAAACGCGCCTTCCTCGGCTGCGGCAACCGGCCCGACGCCGCGTTCGACTACTACCACATCAACAGCGTGCAAAAGGACCCGCGCGGCAACTACCTCGTCTCCGGCCGGCACACGTCGTCCCTCACGTACATCAACGGCACGAGCGGCGCGCCCCTCTGGCACATGGGCGGCGACCTGAACCAGTTCGACGCGGTGCCCCTCGGCACGCGCCTCCTCTTCGCGTGGCAGCACGACGCCCGCCTGCAGCCCGACGGCACCACCATCACGCTGCTCGACAACAACGCGTACGACCCGCGCGCCGCCCCGCGCACCGAGTCGCGCGGCCTCCGCCTGCGCGCCGACTTTTCCACCATGAACGTCACCCTCGTCACCGCGTACCGGCACCCGCAGCGGATCATGGCCTTTTCCCAGGGCAACGCGCAGGTCCTGCCTCCGTCGCCCAGCGACGAGGGCGAGGGCAACGTGTTCGTCGGCTGGGGCAGCAGCGCCGCCTTTACCGAGTTCGCGCCGGACGGCGAGGTCCTCTGCGACGCGCGCTTCGCGCCCGCCGCGCTCTTCTCCTTCCAGCCGCTCAGCTCGTACCGCGCGTACCGGGGCACGTGGGTCGGCCGGCCGCCGTGGCCGCCGAGCGTGGCCGTCGTCGGGCGCGGCGTGTACGTCAGCTGGAACGGCGCGACCGAGGTGGCCGCCTGGCGGCTGCAGGGACGAGTGCGGGGCGGCGATGGGGAGTTTGAGGACGTGCTCGAGGTGCCCAAGGTGCGCTTCGAGACGGAGATCCTGCTCCAAGGCGAGGCGACGCGGAGGAGGAGGTACGGCGAGCTGCGGGTGCTGGCGGTGGACGTCGGCGGCACCACGCTGGGGACGTCGGCGGAGGTTGAGGCGCCGAGTCGCTGGCTGGTGCTGCTCCTGGGCAACCTGCTGGTCGTGGGCGCCGCGGGGGGCATGGTCGTCGGCTGCGTGCTGCTCGTCGCCGGCGTCGTGCAGTGCCGGAGAGGACGGCAGCGCGGCAGAAAGCCCTCGTCTGCCGGGTACGAACTCCTGGAAATGGAAGAGTGAAACATTGCCCCTACCCTGTACCTTTTCTTCCTCTTTTTATTTTGTCTCTTCTTTCATCTGCTTGTGGAGATGAAGACGCTATCGTCTGCCGGGTACGAGCTCCTCGAAATCGAAGGGCAAGGGTGAAGCAGCGTTCTTACCCTGTACCTTTTCTTTTTCTTTTTCTTTTCTTGTCCATTCTTTCGTCGGCTTGTGGTGAGCCTACGCATCTGCATCGGGACGGTGTCTTTTTTTTCTCACTTGTTTGTATATAGTTTCTGTACTCATAGCATGCATCTCATAGACCGAACGGCAACTAACAAAGGACCAAACATTTCCATCTTAACCGTCTTTCTTTACCCGCCCTACTTGTTGTGAGAATACCCAAGTAGCCTTTATGATGGCTGTGGATCCGTACCTCCCTCTTGCGCCTAGAAGCAAGGGTGATCAGGACACGGTGAGCGTAGAGACGGCATTCATGAGCACGAATCCGTCTCATTCAAACGCACCTTTGCCGATTTCGGTGCTAAGACTACCAATATTACAGTAATGAGGATAAAATTAGTACTAGTATTACGTTTTCTAACGCGACCTCGCAAGGTCCACTGCCCACCCTTGTTCAGGACAGTGCCCCGGCGGGGAATCGGTGGCACCTCTCCAAACAGGTTGATCAGTGGGGGATCCGGGTGATCCGCCGCTCATTCATGGTTCGAGCATGCATCCGCGGAATCTCGGGAGCCTCTACAGACAGGTTGATCAGTGGGTGATCCGTACTTGAACCATGGTGATCACCCAAGGCTGCACCCGGGGATTCGGGAACCTGTCCTGACAGGTTGATGAATCACGGTGATCACTCGAGGATGCATCTGGGAAATCGGGGACCTGCCCTGACAGGTTGATCAGCAGGTGATTCGCAGCTGAATCGTTATGATTACTCAAAGTCTGCTGTTTCTCCATTCCCGATGCCACTTCTTCATCTTAACCGGTCCGTGTTGGGAAACGCGCTCCGTAGGCACAGCCTCGGCGTGGGTTGAGTGCTCAACCACGGTGATGACGCAAAGACTGCTGCTCCTCCAGTCCCGTTACGACTTCATCTTAACCGTCCGTGTTGGGAAAAAGCATTCCTCCTCGGTAAAGCTTATGCTTTGTTGAGTGCCGCGACGCGAGCCTCTGTTGATCAAGCCCGGCTGAATGAGGCTGAAATTCCTGAGCGAACGCAGCTGGCTGCTCTCCTTCGTACTGGCCGGCGCCGGAAGTCGACCGTCATACGATGCTGCTCGGTACACCAGCACTTGACCTATCCGGCTGAGGCTTTTTTCTCGTTTTGCTTCCTCTCCTTCGTCTCGTGAACGCAAAGAGTGAACAGGGCCGAGAGCACAGACAGTCGTCCAAAAACATCGGGCGACTACGGACGGACTCTTGTTTTCTCGCAAGACCAGGGGTCTCGGATGAACGAGCATGATTTTGGCCGCATCAGGATGAGGCCGTGACTCTTTGGGCGCTATCACCTATCACGATCGTGCGATGGCGTTTTGATGCGAAATGCAATTTTGGGAGCTGGCAGGCCAGATTTTTTAACTTTGCTAGTCTCGGTCGGCCCAACGCGGAGGCGCTCGCAGCGTGCTCGTTACCAGCTGTTTCCTGTAGCACTAGTGTTTCCTGTAGTACTAGAGAAAAAAGTGCAATCGATAGATTGCATTCGTCAATAATACGAGATGAGAGTCGGACAGTCCGGGTCGAGTCCAGTCCCTGGCGCGGGGATGTTGCGAGGTCTAGACAAAGGAAGGCATTCACACTGACAATTTGAACAATGGAATGCTCCATAAATCGTCACCGATTAATTAATCAGCTCTCATCATTTTGCCCTGCTTTTCATGGAATGTGTATCATGTCTGAAAACAGAAATTGTGAGCAACTTTATCATGTTTTGTTTCCTCTGGACAGGACGAACTGGGGGAGAGAAACCTGGGGACTTGGCAGGGAGCGGGACGCAGCGTTGGCGGGGTCGTCGTACCACGGAAGCTGAAAAGCTGAGCAGCGATATCTGATCTGTCACTCTCGACCCTGATCGGCCGGAAAAGACGGTTCCGCAAGGAGCAGCCTTTGTTGAGCTAAACGAGTCGTTGCGGCTACCAGACTGGGGTTAAAGTTTACCAGCAGCGTGGTCTGTCGTGCCGGTTTCGCGTCTTGCCGAGTTAGGAACCGGGGAGGATAAGTAAGTAAGCTCTGCGCTTGGACAGGGGGGAGAGGAACTAGTTAGCGTGGGAACTAGCAGACTGTTCCTGCATATCACAAGGCAAGCCAAGCCTCTTTAGGTCAGCATAAACGGCATGCCAGGCTGGCCGACGATGACATGTAATGCAGGGGTATAGGGTAAGGCCGTGCGCAGGGCGAAAGAGCGGGCATGAGTGGGCTTTTTTTCTTTTTTTTTCCTTCATGAATGCATGGACTTGGGGCACTTGGCTATAACTAGTCCGATAAAAAAACCCTTTCGGCCGGGCATGCCATAAGCTAGGAACGGACTTGCTCCATTTTTTTTCTCCAGCTCATTCAGCACGTGTGCCCGCCAACCCCAGGCCCCGAGTACAAATGACGGAGGCATTTTTGGTCAAGGCTATGTACAGTATGTACAGAAGGCTGAGGCTCATTCATTTGCACAGCTGCCAACACCACACTGGCTTGCGGGCCGGCGCTGCCCCCACAGTCCACAACCAAATACAGGGCGACAATGGATCTTTCTCCACTGGAAATCGTACAGTGGCTTGGTTGCGAGGCTTATTATAGTTCTCATAGCCCCAAGTTCGCCTAGATTCGCTCGAGCGTGGCGTCTAGCTTTTGAGTCGCTCACCGTTGTCACCGCGCAATACTTCCATTTACAGCCAAGCTCACCGAGACAAGACAATGTAAGCCACAAGATCGGTGATTCCAGCACACAATGCACATGACAACACTGAAAACAGAGTTTCGACTAACTATTCAGGACAAAGAAAAAAACTTGACATTAACAAGGAAAAAATTAAATAAATTAAGCTAATAAAAGAAACAAAGGTATTACAAGGAGAAGAACAAAGTGGCGACGGCCAGCGCCAGTGGCACGCAGTAGAGGCCTGCGGTTTGATGGCGTGCTGCGCTGCCGGTAACCACGGGGACGCCGCCCGAACCAGTAACGGTAGGGACACCACTGCCCGAACCAGAACCAGAGGCAGACGGAGAAGTCGCCCCGGATCCTGAGCCGTTTCCTGAGCCGTTTCCAGAGCCATTGCCTGAGCCAGAGCCGTTGCCAGAGCCGTTGCCTGAGCCATTGCCAGAACCATTGCCTGAGCCATTGCCAGAACCATTGCCTGAACCATTGCCTGAACCATTGCCTGAACCATTGCCTGAACCATTTCCAGAACCGTTTCCAGAGCCATTGCCATTGCCATTGCCATTGCCAGTTCCATTTCCAGAACCGTTTCCAGAGCCATTGCCATTGCCATTGCCAGTTCCATTGCCAGAACCGTTTCCAGAGCCATTGCCGGAACCAGTTCCGTTGCCATTGCCATTGCCATTGCCATTGCCATTGCCATTGCCATTGCCATTGCCATTGCCATTGCCATTGCCATTGCCATTGCCATTGCCATTGCCATTGCCATTGCCATTGCCATTGCCATTCCAATTGCCATTGCCATTGCCATTGCCATTGCCATTGCCATTGCCATTGCCATTGCCATTGCCATTGCCATTGCCATTGCCATTGCCATTGCCATTGCCATTGCCATTGCCATTGCCATTACCGGAGCCATTGCCATTATCGCCTCCGGGATTGTTTCCGGTCTGGCAAACGTGGCAATCTACTCCAGTGTTACCGCCGGTGTTACCACCAGGGTTGTTGCCGTTGCCTCCGGGATTGACCCCGTTGCCTCCGGGATTGTTGCCGTTGCCTCCGGGGTTGTTGCCGTTGCCACCGGGGTTGTTGCCATTACCCCCGGGGTTGTTGCCATTACCCCCGGGGCTGTTGCCATTGCCGCCGGGGTTGTTGCCATTGCCTCCAGGGTTGGTTCCGGTACCCGTAGGCGCAGGCGCTCCCGTAACTGTCTGGGTAGGAAGCGTGGTGGTACTTGTGACAGTTGAAAGCGTGACTGTCTCAGTCGTTGGACAACCGTCAACGAGAGAAAGATAGCCAGCGCTGAAAAGCAGCGAAAGCGCTGCGGTGGTAGCTGGAACGCGCATGGCGATGAAAAGAGTGAAGAAACTTGGGAAAAAAAAAGTACAATGGTGGGTGCAAGGCGAGTTACAGTGGAATGATGGGCTGCTAAAGACTCTTATACGGGATGGCAAGATGTTTTTTGCTCAAGCCTCACCGTGCCACAAGGACATGACTAGCTCGCTCTGTCCGTGACAGCCAGCTGCATCCTAGCTCGTCCCAAAACGCTCCGAAAGTTAATAGATAGAGCTTGTATGTTTTGAGTCGTCTGTGGATTATTGATTTCTTCATGGGTTGCGGTCTAGATGCCAAGAGTCCTCTGAGACATTGACGGTGTGGGTGGGCTGTCGAAGAGGACGCGTAAACTCAAATCGAGCGCCTTTTTTCCACGAAATATGGTAAATAAACACAATAACCAGATTCAGACATATCGTAGATTTGAGCTGATCCAGGCAGCCAGGGGAGACTAGTAGCCGAGGATGTGGGCGGGAGAGTCTGGAACCATCCTAGCAGACCCAGCCGGCAAGCCGCCACCACGACTCGCCTACCCTCTCCATCGTCCTCGCCGGAATGAGATAAGTTATTGGAAATTTAAAATAGATTTGACAATGTTACCAGCTGAGTCAAGAGGCGTAAATAAATCTTTTTGGCTTGAACTCAATTCACAACCGTGTTCCTGCGGCCATGCCGAGCCTCTCTCCCTCCTCCTGGCAGTTGTTGCAACTGGGGCTCTCCTTGCCGACTATAAACACTCGTACCATCCAGTGAAGAGATTCATCTCAACTCGTGTCTTCATCCAAGGAGGAAAACAGCTCTGCAGAAGCCTTCCTCGTCACATTCTTTTTCTCTCCCCCATCATGGTCCCCAAGGCTCTGGGCCTCACGCTGCTCTCGGCGCTTCGGAAGCGTCAAGATGCAGCGTGCTCAGACTATTGCCCCTTTGGCACCTTGACGGTTGGCCTCGCTCCGACAGAGACTGTTGTGCAGCAGCCTATCCGTATCTCGGGCTACTTCTCTACCGATGGTCCTATCACCTTGGCTCCCAACGTTGTGGCAACCGTAACTGGCGCACCGGGAGTCATCGACACTGTAGTCACAATTGCTACTAACAACGCCGCGACGAATACCATGTAAGCTGTCTTGATCTTTTCATGTTGACGAAGCTTTACTAATCACTTCTGTGATTCATCAGCACAATTTGTCCTGGAAGCCAGTCCACCAGCAGCCCATCTGGCAGTGCCACAGGAGGCTCTAGTCAGTCACCTTCCGGCACCAACACCGGAAGCCAGTCCACTGGTGGCCCATCCAACACGGCCACTGGAGGTTCTACTCAGACGACATCTGGCACCAACACTGGAGGTCAGTCAACTGGCGGTCCATCTAGCACAGGCACCGGAGGCTCTAGTCAATCAACTTCCGGCACCAACAGCGGAAGCTCTACCGGGTCACCAACCGACACCAACAGTGGGAGCCAGTCCACTGGCGGCCCATCTAGCACTGGAGGCTCGACTGAGTCAACTTCCGGCACCGACACTGGAAGCTCAACCGAGACGACTGCCACCAACACTGGGGGCTCGACTCAGTCAACTTCCGGCACCAACACCTCTGGCACCAACACTGGGAGCTCAACCGAGACTACTGCCACCTCCGCATCTGGGACGGACACTGGAAGCTCTACGGGGGTAACTGCCACATCCACGGAGACTACGTCATCCACAGGCTCTGCCTCTTCTACCTCTGGCACTGAGACTGGAAGCTCCTCTGGCACTGACACTGGCAGCTCGACCGCCACTGATACCGGAAGCTCCTCTGCCACTGGTACTGGAAGCTCAACTGCCACTAACACTGGCAGCTCGACCGCCACTGATACTGGAAGCTCTACTGGCAGTGCCTCTTCCACCGCTACTGACACTGGCAGCTCCTCTGTCACCGGTACTGGAAGCTCTACTGACACTGCCTCGTCTACTGGCACTGACACTGCCTCGTCTACTGGCACTGACACTGCCTCGTCTACTGGCACTGACACTGGAAGCTCCTCTGCCACCGACACTGGCAGCTCGACTGCCACTAACACTGGCAGCTCGACCGCCACTGATACTGGAAGCTCTACTGGCAGTGCCTCTTCCACCTCTGCCACTGACACGGGAAGCTCTTCCACCTCTGCCACCGACACTGGAAGCTCTACTGGCACTGCCTCTTCCACTGCCACCGACACTGGTAGCTCTACTGCCACTACCTCTGGTACTGGAAGCTCTACTGGGACTACTTCAGCTACCAGCAGTGACCAGTCGACTACTGCAGCCACTAGCAGCGACCAGTCGACCACCACAGCTCCCAGCAGTGACCAGTCGACCACTACGACTGCCACCTCTACCACGAGCTGTGTCACTGCTCTGCCAACTGTCTGTGCCACGACCCTACCTCAGGCCTGCCAGGCGCTCGGCAGTGTCAGCGGGCTTGCGCTTGTTCCTCTGGTTCCTCTCTGCACCACTGCCCTCGGTGCCTATGCTACCGTCGGAGATATCGCGACGTGCCTGTCTGCCAGCATCACCTTGACCACCTCCGGAGCGAACCTTGTCGCTTGCCTCAACGCAGCCACGCCAAGCATTTGCATCTCCCAGCTTCCGTCCGCGTGTCTCGCCATCGGAACCGATCCCATCACCCAGGTGCCGCAGGATGTCGTTGCTTGCACCGCAGCCCTCGGCCCGTTTGCCGTTGGTGCGGCTCTCAACTGTCTCCAGCAGACCATCCAAAACCCCCTGTCCATCCTGACGTGTCTGCGATCGAGCATTGGACTGGGAGACCCGGCTCAGCAGATTTGCACGTCGGCTCCGGCCTCGTCGACCATCGTGACGACGCCGGCTAGCACCGCGACTGATACGTCGTCGTCTAGTGCCAGCGCTACTACGTCTGAGACCAACACGTCAACGGATGCATCCTCTAGTGAGACCAACACTTCAACCGGAGCAACGTCCACCAGTGAGACCAACACCTCGACGGGTTCATCCACTACTAGTGACAGTAGCAGCTCGACAGAGGCAACGTCCTCGACGGGAACTTCTAGCAGTGAGACCAGCACCTCGACAGGAGCGTCCACCACTGACACTAGCACCTCGACTGCGGCCACGTCTACGACGGAAACTTCCTCAACAGGGACTTCCAGTAGTGACACTTCCAGTAGTGAGACCAACACGTCGAGCGCAACATCCACTAGTGACACGAGCTCCTCCACCGGAGCTTCCTCTACAGGGTCTTCCACTAGTGAGACCAGCAGTTCAACTGAGTCTTCCACTAGCCAGAGCAGCAGCACTCTCACAACCATCACCAACACCGGGACTACAACCACTACCACTCCTACTACTACTACTTCTACCACCACGAGCAGCAGCTGCGTACCAACCACCCAGGCGCCAGTCTGTGCCACGGGACTCCCCGCGCCATGTGCTGCTCTCAGCTCTGCCAATGGCCTCACTCTGATTCCCCTGGTCCCCCTCTGCGCCGCCACTCTCGCCGGTCTTGGCACCACTCAGACCGCAGCATGCCTGGCCACCACCATCACCTTCACGACCATTGGTGCCGACATCGTCGCCTGTCTCAACCAGGCCATCACCTCGGTCTGCATCACCTCGCTGCCTCAGGCTTGTCTTGACATCCCTACCGCCCCTGCCGTCAACCTCCCTGGCGATGTTGCCGCCTGCACCACGGCCCTTGGCCCCTTCGCCATCAACGCTGCCGCCACGTGTCTCACCACGGCCATCACTGATCCCTTGAACGTCCTGTCGTGCCTGCAAACGGCCATCGGCCTCGGAGATGGTAGCGGAGGATGCCCTACGTCGTCGATAAACACGACGCCCGTATCAACCGCGGCGACCACGAGCTCCACCACTTCCGCTGCGGCGACCTCGTTGACTGACACCACGAGCTCGTCGACGGACACCACGAGCCCTACCGCTTCCAGTGCAACGAGCTCTTCGACAGATGCTACGAGCTCTACTACTTCTAGTGATACCAGCTCGACCACGGATTCCACCAGCTCTCCCACTTCTAGTGCAACGACGACAGACACTACGAGCTCCACCACTTCTAGTGATACCAGCTCGGCCACGGATTCTACCAGCTCCACCACTTCTAGTGCAACGAGCTCGACTACTGACTCTACGAGCTCTACCACTTCTAGTGAGACGAGCTCCTCAACAGACACTACGAGCTCGACCACGTCCAGCGAGCCCAGCTCGTCGACGGACGCCACAAGCTCCGCCACGTCTACCGATACCAGCTCGTCAACGGATTCCACAACCTCTACCGCCAGCTCGACCAGCTCGTCGACGGATACCACAACCTCTTCCACTCCAAGCTCAACTGGCTCGTCAACAGACACTACAAGCTCTACCGCTTCCAGCACGAGCTCGACCTCTTCTTCCAGCTCTACCACTTCCAGCAGCTCGTCGACTACCACATCGCCAACTACCACAACCACCACCACTACCACAACGACGAGCTCTACTAGCTGTATCCCCACCACCACCGGCCCAGCCCCGTCTGCATGTGTGACCGCTGTCCCCGCCGCCTGCGCAGCCATCGGTAGCCTCAATGGCCTGGCGATCGTGCCCGCTCTCGCCGGATGCACCCTCGCTCTCGGACCGTACGCCGTCGGAAACACCGCCACCTGCCTGGCCACGACCGCCATCGGCTTCACCACCAAGGGCTCCGACGTCGTCAACTGCGTCCTCAACTCCCTCAAGAGCCGCTGCATCACCACGCTGCCATCCGCGTGCACCAAGCTGTCCACCGAGTCCGGCCTCGCGCTCATCCCCGACGCCGCCCTCTGCGTGACCGCCCTCGGCCCCTTCGCCGTCGGCACCGCCCTCACCTGCCTCGCCACGTCCTCCATCACCAGCTCCACCACCGGCACCGGCATCGTCACCTGCCTGGAGACCGCGCTCGGCCTGCAGGCTCCCACGCCGACCAGCGGCGCCGCATTCTGCACGCCGACGAGCACCACCGCGCCGAGCTGCTCCGTGGCGCTGCCCTCCGCGTGCCAGAGCATCGGGACCACCAACGGCCTTGCGCTCCTGACCCAGATCCCTCTCTGCGTCACCGCTCTCGGAGCGTTCGGCATCGGCAACGCGGCGCAGTGTCTCGTGACGACCGACATCTCTATCAGCTCCGTGGGCTCCAACGTCCTCAACTGCCTCACGACCGCGCTTCAGGCGCAGTGCCCGAGAG
The DNA here is from genome assembly GCF_001636725.1 of Cordyceps fumosorosea ARSEF 2679. Classification (NCBI taxonomy): domain Eukaryota; kingdom Fungi; phylum Ascomycota; class Sordariomycetes; order Hypocreales; family Cordycipitaceae; genus Cordyceps; species Cordyceps fumosorosea. The sequence continues at coordinate 339,922 of NW_017387319.1, read as the reverse complement.
CGCTGCCCGCGGCCTGTTCCAACCTCGCTACTGACAACGCTGCCCAGCTGGTGGTTGACATCCCGCTCTGCACGGTCGCACTTGGACCGTATGCTGCCGGCGATGCGCTGATATGTCTCTCGACAAGTGGCTTAACCGGGCCGCAGATTGTTTCATGCTTAGACAATGCGCTGGGTATTGTGGTTTAATTATCTACTGTACAATCTTTTTCTTTAATATTTCTTTAACGTTAATTTATATTCATTTTTATTCCACCAAAAATCGTGTTTCTTACTCTAAATCTCTTCCGGTAACTTCGTATTCTCAACTTGTTGCTTTTGCTTTAGTGCGCGGCTCTCCCGCTCGCATTTAAGAATTCGCTAGAAAATAGCTAGCTGTTAGTAGCAAACGCGGGAGAAGAGGAAAGTAGTTTCTCATTTACTTGCAGGTCTTTCCGGGATACGAAATAATATGAAATGCACTTGTTTCTCATACGGCGGTCAACCATTCGCTTCGAAAATGCACTGTTGGTTTCCCGTCTCGACCTTTGTGACCTCTCCTTCCCCAATCATCACCAGCAGCACCAGCAGCAGCATCGGCCTTTGAATCGCATCTTTGCCGCCAATAAATCTTGTTGTCTAATAAAAGTCTATATCATAGATTGCGCAACATAATTCATTCCCGGCCGAATTGTCGTGTTGCAAGAATGTGTCCGGTGTCGACTGGAGACGAAACTGGGAACCAGAGGAAAGAAATGGGCAATCATATTCAGTGAAGCCTATCAAGGCATCCGTGAAGTATAAAACAAAGATACGGATGTAGCCCCTCCTGCCACGGCACCTACCAGCGCATCTCCGCCCTCGTCATCGCCATCTTCGTCGTCGTCGTCGTCGTCGTTGTCGGCGAGTGTCAGACTATCGCACAGATGGCTAGGTTGGTCACCGCCGCGTTGAGCGACTTGTTGGCCTTCTGAAGTTAGTTAATCCGCCGCAAAGACTGGAAGGGGTCTTGTGGGATCTGCTGCTGCGCGTTCTTCGCCGACAAGATGAGGCCCCGGGCCAAGCGAGTGCCTCGCGTGCTTCCACGAGGGATTCTACAGGCGCGGGAAACGCGGATCAGCACGGCCCAAAACGCAGCAAGAGGCGTAGAGGTGATGAATTGCTAGGAAAATGGAAAGATGTAGGAAACTTACTCTGGACCTGAGTCTCGTAAAAGCCTGCGTGAACGAGGTTGAAGTTCTGCACAAACTCGGCCACCTCCGGCACCCTGTTGTCGGGGTTAACGTTCCTTGCCAGATCCGTGCAGTTTTCGCTCTTGGGGTCTGTTTCGGACCGTCAGCCCATGCATCTTTCACCGCATGCTCTTCCCTTGACAAGAAGCACAAGATGGACAGCCTACGTACCCCATGGTTTGCCAAGCTTGGTAAAGTTGTCCAGCACTGCCACGGCGCTGGCACGGCGCGGCGCCAGCGACAGAAACGCCAGCGCCACAGGCCCGCGAAAGCGCGGGCCGAACAGCTCGCCGATGCGGCTCATGCCTAGCCCGTCCACCTCGTCCACCTCGTCCGCGCGCCCGTCGGTGGTGCTGTCGTGCGGCTGGTAAACCGGCTCGCGCATCTGAACCGTCGCCTTGACCCAGTCCTCCGTCACCTCGGTCCAGTTCGCAAACTCATCGCGGAATAGCGGATGCAAGTCCATCAGGCCGTTCTCCATCATGTCGCCCACCGAATCTCTTGCGCATAGTCCGGTGAGCGGCAGTGCGCCCTACGATAGGTACTCGCCAAAGTAGTAGGAGCCGCTGCATCCCTCACCGCGCCCGCAATGACGCAGGCACCAGAGACGGACCAGCTTAGCGTCATCGTTCACAAAGAAGCTGATGAGATCCAGGTCGCAGATGAAGACGTCCTTTGGGAACAGCGAGGTGTCGAGGACGTATAGCTCAATGTCCTCAAAGTCCTCGCGGTCGCGTGCGCGCCGGTAAAAGGCGTTTGCGAGCGCGTATGGCAGGGAGCTGGTCCACGAAACCAGGTTCCACGCCTCGGACCCCTTCGCGCGTTTCCAAGTAAGGTGCCTCTGCAGCATGTCCGTGGCGACCGCCACGTCCATGTCGAAGATGCACGTTGTCGCTTCGGGATCGCCCCTCCCCGCGCTCAAGCTTTGGGCAATGTCTGAAGTGGTGATCCCTTTTGAATTGCTGGAAGAGATTCGAAAGAGGTATCGTGGGATGTCAGCCCTTTCTAACCTACCGCGGGGTAAAAAGGGCAGCCCGCTGGCGGCTGCAACGACACTCTCCGTGGCTGGGGTACTCGTCGGGATGTGCAGCGTCCTGAGGTGAGCCGCGAGGTCGTCGATGGGGGAGTCTGCTGATGCCATATTGGTGAAGGATGGATAACGGGGTGCAGCAAGTGTTGATCAGGCTTGGCTGCTTCTGCTGCTGCTCTCGTGGCAGCGAATTGCCATTCAGGGATCGAAGAGCTGGCAACGACTGTATCATGGCCTGATGCAGCGGCAAACGGCCCAAAAACAAGACTGCGAACGCATCCAAGACTGGAACAAAAGCAAGGACAAGGGCAAGGCAACGCTTGCAAGACTCCCAGCTACCTTGTCGGTGAGTGGTGCATTGCTTGAAAAAAAAACTTGATTGCTGAAAGAATGAGGGAAGTCAACTCAGGTGCACCTGCCTTTCTCTTGCTGCACCGCTCCGCGGGCCAGTCCAAGGCGACTCCTTGGACGGACGAGATATACTCTGGATGGATGTCAGGCAGTCATCCGAGATGCAGAAACACTGCCAGAATGTACCACGGCGTTCCCCTTCCTGGTGACGCATGCAAATATTGCGCAGCGAGTTCAAGCTAATTTTCATCATTCAATACATTAATTCATACAAAGTCGTAGCGTGCCCCATCAATCCTTCTTCCCGCGCATGACCCGAGGCAAGACATAACTACCCGACATCCGACATCTAGAATACAAAGCGCTTATTAGAAACTACCCTGACAATAAACAAGATACCGGTACCGAGCAAAGTGACGGCGGCACAAAATATGAACACCCCCGACCAACCTCCCGTTGCGTCCTTGATCGCTCCAGTGGCCGGGCCACCAGCAAGCGTACCGATGGAACAAATGGCCATCATGGCCCCGATGCGAAGTCCAAGATGCCCCATGTCTGGAGTTGTCTGTGCCACACAAGCCGAACCAAGAGGCACAATGCCACCAGACGAAAAGCCAAACAAGAGAGAAAAGAGAATAAGTGTAGGCTCTGTCGTAGCCCAAACAAAAGACAACGTTGCAACACTGGTCAAGGTGGATATCAACAGAAGCATGTTGAGCCTTTAAAAGTCAGCTTGATTCTCAGAGTTTGACAATGTAACAAAAACTTCTATGTATCTTACCTGCCAATGTGATCGCCAACCCATCCAGTGACGATGCGGCCAAACAGCGACGCGACGTAGGAGATGGCAAGTAAGTTGTTGGCCATTGTGAGCTCCACACTCTGATCATTGGCGTACTGGGGTATGTAAAAGAAAGGTACCATCATTCCACAGTCAATGAAAAGTAGTGCAATGCTGAGGCCCAGGAACCGCAAGTCGCAAATTGCCTTGGAGATGGATCTCTGCGAAGCCTTAATTTCGTGTCCGGCTGTGTCATGTCCGGCAACATCCTTGCGCTCCCTGACCAAAATGCAGGAAATGAGCGTCAGAGGCACGGAAACGGTTGCAGCGACCCGATGCGTCCAGGAGGTGCCCAGCCGTATGAACAGTTGATTCAAGGCCATGGGCCAAAGGATCCCACCCGCGGAGGCTCCAGAAACGACCAGGCCGAGGGCGAGACCGCGATTCTTGTCAAACCATTCCGAGACGGCACTCGTAGTGGGGTAGAATCTAGCATGGGATTAATATCGAGGTTGGGGGTAGAGTCGCGTGGTCCTCACAGCAGTGCACAGCCTAGGCCGAACAGGAATCCTTGGGCGAGGAGCAGCTGGTAAAACTCTTTGGCAAAGCTGCAAGCAAGGAAGGCGATGAGGCAGAGAAAGGTTCCGGAGAGCATGAGCTTTCGAGCACCCCATTTGTCAAATGCAGGGCCAATAATAATCCCGCTAAGAAAAAGAACAAACATCTGTAGAGTGTGAGTCGACGGCTAGTAGGTAGACCTGGTCGGGGACATTGTTGCAGACGCACCTGCACGCTGCCGATCCAAGTGACGGTAGAAGTCCGCAAACCCATTTCGTGTTCGTACCTTGTTTCAAAAGTTCCAAAAGAGTTGAGTAGACCTTGGCGAGTTGTTAGTCAAATTTCGCCTTGCGAGTGGTAAACTCACCAAATGAAGCTGTAAAGTTGAGAAAGCCACCCAGGACAACCAGCCAGGCGCGACGGCCACTATCCGGGACGCCGATGTGATTCGGCTCATGGGGCGTCGGGAAGGAATGGATGGAGGAAAATGCAGGAGAATGAGGGGAAATGGGACGAGGAGAAGCGATTTCTAGTGTTGCCTTGCTCTCGGTACGTTGGGCCATGGTGCCTTTCAAGCACAGCTTCGAAGAACGACGTTGTAGCGAGGCGACAAGAGATTGGAGAGTGGAATCTAAGTGGATTAATGATAAGCAAAAGTTCAATTCCAAGTGTTCATTCCTCGATTGAGTGATCGTTTGCATGCGCCATCAGGTTGCCAATGGACGCCAACACCACCCTTCCACGAGCGCAAAGGCAACGACGTTGAATGGTCTTCGAAGGAGAATCGAGTACATGATGACAATACCGCTGCAATTGCGACAATTGGATGCGACGAAGGGGTAGAGTTGGAAGACGCTTACCAAGACGGCTCAAACAATAAAACGAACGAGGAGGCCAAGCGCGGGCTGGATAACTCAACAATGCGAAAGATGCAAAACCCGTACAGTAAAGGAACGACTGGGGTAACCGCAGGGTGGGAGATGAGAAAATAAAAGGGAAAGTAGAAAAGAAAGAGAGAAAGAAAGAAAAAGAAAAGAAAAAAGAATGACGGAGGCCGAATGGCAGAGCTCGCAGGGTTGCTGGTGATGTGAAGGCCAAGTCCAAGTTGTCGCGGACTGGCTGGCTGGCTGGCTGATTGGTTCAGAGGGCGTTTGCAAACTGCGGGTGGCTGCCAGCTGGCGGTTGGTATGGTTGTGGTTTGCAGCTGCCTCGAGTACCAGGTAGGCAAACGGATGTTGGTGGGGGTTATTATCTTTTTAAAAAGAAAAAAACCATATCTATTTCTTTAAATAAAAGGACCCGTGAATCAATTCAACTTTGATCCTGCCATCACTTACATGCCTAGCTAAACCATGCGCCTCCCTCGGGATTCCCATCGAACCTTTGCCCGATTCGGCAGTAGATGCGAGTTGCACCAATTTTCAGCATATCCTGACCTGCAAGTCATCCTGCAATATCCGTTAAATAATATCCATTCTGCCATTAGATGGGACGAGATGGTGAGGTAGTTGTCGATCCATCACAAGCAACCTGGGTCATCACTCGGCGGGGTTAAACAATGACGAGATGCCTGCCTTGACTTGCGGGCACGGGACACGGAAGCTGTACTCGATTCGGCACTGGGAAAAGTCCATCAACCAACCAAAGAAGCGTTTCACAAATGCTGGGCTGAAAAAACCCCAAGCTGCTGTCTTCCTCCCCCCTCTCATCAGGTGAGACGGAGCAAACCAGGAGAGACATGCCAAGGTGACATGTTTGTGACTCCGAATGTCGACAAGGATCGAGGTTGGAACCAGGACAGTCATTTGTTAAAAAGCATACATGCATTTAACAAGAGCCAGCCTCCCGGCCACGGATCTTTCAATTCGTTGCATCGACACACCAATCGCGACTTTGACCCAGCCAAGTGGCGGGGCTTGGACAAGGCTGTCCGTATTCCCGGATATATTAGAGCCTAACTAACCTAGTCACAATCTGGAGAGGAAGAATTGCTGTCAATTAATGTTCTGCATCTGCTATTTACGGAAAATCCCCGAGTCACCTTTCTTGCCGAAACTTGCTGCGAGAAATACACTCGAGAATCACAGATCTGCCAACTTATAAACCATAACCAACACCTGTATCACGAATAACAACAGTTGGGGCTTTTTTACCAACAGCCTGCCTACCCCAGATTAGGAACTTTATCCCAGGCCAGGCCAGGCCACTACCTAGTAACGGCTCGTACCACCGATCACCGATCCGCGGTTATACAAGATGCACCTCCGCACCTCCGCACCTCCGCATCCGACGTCGCTCCCCCTCTTTTAAACGCCATCTCGACGGACCGATGCACCTCTGCAGGTTCCAGTTCCATCATTGTCATCATCATCATCATCATCATCATCATCATCACCATTTCATCCCATCCGTAGACCGTTTTACTTTAACGCAAAAACCACCTCACTTCCGTAGAACCACGGATAACGCCCCACCGAACCATGTCCCACTCCCGGCCGTCCTTTGACTCCCTCCCGCTCCGCGCCGACGGCCCCCCCGGCAATGCCTGGGGCCTCTACGGCGCCTCCGATCAGCTCGGCACCCTCAACCTCCTCACCCCCGCGCGCATCGCCGCCGCCGCCGCCGCCGAGATCCGCGACGGCACCCGCGTCCCGACCGACTGGCCCCTCGACAGCATGCAGCCGCCCGCCTTTGGCCGGCAGCCCTTCCACCACCAAATCGTGCACAAGTGGCCGCCGCGGCCCGTCAACGACGACGTCGTCACCTTCAACACGCAGTCGAGCACGCAGTGGGACGGCTTCCGGCACTACGGCAGCGCCGACGGGCGCTTCTACAACGGCACCACGCAGGAGCAGATCATGACCACGGACGAGATGGGCACCCACGGTACGTCGTCGTCCCAAGCTGGCGCTCCCCGTAGTTATGCGCTGATGAACCTTTCCCCTGGCAAGCCTGGGTGGAAACCGGAGGCATCGTCGGCCGTGGCGTGCTCCTCGACTGGGCCGCCTGGGCCGAGCGCCAGGACCGCAAAGTCGACGTGCACAGCAGCCACGCCATCACCGCCGCCGTCCTCGACGAGGTCGCCGCCAGCCAGGGCATCGCCGCCTTCCTTCCAGGCGACATCCTGTTCATCCGCACCGGCTTCACCGAGTCCTACGACCGGATGGCCGCCGAGGCGCGCGCCGCGCTGACCAAGGACTACGCGCCCGACTCGATCGGCCTGGAGAGCTCGCGCGAGACGCTGCGCTGGCTGTGGGACCGCGGCTTCGCGGCCGTGGCGGGCGACCAGCCGGCGCTCGAGGCGCTGCCGTTTCCGAAGCACGAGCACGTGCTGCACGAGTGGCTGTTGCCGGGCTGGGGCATGCCGATCGGGGAGCTGTTCAGCCTGAAGCGGCTGAGCGAGGCGTGTGCGGAGAAGAAGCGATGGACCTTTTTCTTCACCAGCATGCCCATTTATGTAAGTTTAGCAAACCACGGAGTGCTGTCTTGTACGCGCTAACAAGAGCGGTAGGTTAAGGGTGGTGTCGCCAGCCCGCCCAATGGGATTGCAATCTTTTGAACAAGCAGAATGGCATTTGCCTTTTTAGTCAGGAATTCGTAGCATGTAATGAATTACCATTCCATTCTGTTCCTATGTAGAGATGCCTGCCTCCTTTTCAATCTCCTCCTTGGAGAAAGACCACCTGTCCTGCAGCTGCTTGTCCAGCGACTTCTCGAAGACGGCCTTGTCCCACCACTCGCCCCAGCTCGTCAGGAAGATGCGGTCCGGGTCCTCCGGGAAGTCCGATCTGGTCAGCGCAGCGAGCATGCTCTGAGCGCCTGGCATGACAATACAGTTAGCGGAGGGTCGATGAATCTAGGTAGTCGTGGGCAAGAAGAGAAAACGCTACCTTGCGGGATAGTCTTGGCGTCGGGCGACCCGGTCGGCAGCTTGACGCCGCTGCCGCGCGCGAGCCCCGTGCCGGGCACCAGCCCGGGCGAGACGGCGACCACGTCGCAGACGCCGGTGAGCTCGCGGCGCCACCAGTGCGCGCCGAGGAGCTGCACGAACTTGGTCATGCAGTACAGCGGCATGCCCTCCGTGCCCGCGCCGGACCTGAGGGCCTCCTCCGCGATGCCTGCAAACGCGTCAGTGGAAACTGTAGCACAAAAAGATGGGGAGAAAATGTACCAGGGTCGGGAACGGCCGTTACGGCGCCGGAGGAGACGAACACGATGCGCGCCTTGGACGCCTCCAGCTTCTCGCGCAAAAGATGGACCAGATAAAACTGGGCTTTCCACAGAGTTGAATTAGCTTCATCACCCAATGGCCTCTGGGGAAAACGTACCGACGTGGTTGACCACGGCGGACTCGCACCACCTGTACCCGCGCGGGTTCGCCACCGCCGGGTCCGTAATAGCCGCGTTGAGGAAGAGGTAGTCGATCCTAGCCTCGCCAACCTTGGCGAGCGCCGCCTCGGCGAAGCGCCGCGTGCTCTTGAGGTCCGCGAGGTCCAGCGGCAGCACGTCCACCTTGTTGGTGGACTCAAAGGCAGCGTCGTGCAGGGACCGGTCCATGGCGGAGGTGTTGCGGGCGCCGAGCACGGCGTGGTACGGCTCCGGCGCGGCGAGGAGCTGCTTGAGCGCCTCGAATCCCTGCGGAGTGTTGGTGAGATGGGCATGAAGGGGGAGGAGGGGGGTGGCTTACTAGGCCAGAGGTGAGGCCGGTGGCGACAATGGTCTTGGCTGCGGATGCCATGATGTCGGAGTCTGGGTCGGTTTCTGTTGTGGTCGTGAGCATTGAGCTGGTGAGTTTAAGGAGATGAATGAAATTTGGAACTGGGTTTGCTATTTATTGAGATGAACTGGCTAGAGTATTGTTTGATTTATAATTGTGCTGGTGCCAGGCCGGACTTGGCGGGGTTAACAAAGTCGATGACTACGCCGCCAGCCTCGTGCGGACATTGGGCCAACGCTAGATGCCTCGTTCCTATGACCACTAGTAGCCGTCTTTCTGATGTCATTCATAAGCTCAACTCCTGAATTCATTTCACTTTTACTCCCATCCCCCATCGTTAGCAATTCCTCTCCCTCACTCCTCCCCTTCCACCTTCTCCAACGCTCTCCGCAGCTGCCTCCGGATCAGCCACTCCGGGGAGTCGTCCTCGCCGCGCACGATGGCGTCCAGGCAGAGGACCGCCTCACAGCACGCCGTCCACGTGCCCCGGGCCACAACGTCGCCGCCGTAGCCCGCCCGGGCCGCGATGCGCGCCGACGCCGCAGCGCCGACGCTGATGGTCAGCCCGCGCACGTCGACGGACGGGTGTCCGATGCACGCGTCGCTCCAGTCGATGACGCCGGTGAGGCGGCCCGTGGCCGGGTCGACGAAGATGTGCTCGCCCTTGAGGTCGGCGTGCAGCAGGACGGGCGTGTAGGGTCCGTTGACGGCCGTGTCGCTGATGTGAAGCGCCTGGGCAATGTCCACGTCGGTGAGGCGCCCGAGGTGGCCGTTGTCGCGCAGGCGAACGCGCCAGGCTTCTAGTGCAAGCCGGCGACGCTCCAGGAGGTCGACGGGCTCGGCGTCCACCACCCCTATCGCTCGTACCTTTTCGATCGGTGTCTTTTTCAGTAGCTTAAGCAGTTCGACGAGGTCATCCTCCGTCGCAGCATTGACGCTTTGAGGCGAGTCCTCGATCGACACGCCAGCCAGCTTCCTGTACAAGCCGTAAGGTCGTCTACCATCATCCCACGTGCCAACCCCAAGGCAAGTCGGCATCGCTGTGAATCCAGGCTCGACTGACTTCAAAACTCCCCATAGTGCTTTTTCTTGGATTAGCAGCCCGCCGTCCAGCCCGTCAGCCCGGAGCCGGAGGACGAAAGCGTCGTCGATGATCCAGACCATGTGTTCCCCGCCTTCCCCGCTGCGGACCATCTGCCCGATCGGCTTCGGCACGGCATTGGCCGTAGCGAGGAGCCGCAGGATGGCATCATCTGTAATTTCCGTACTTTTCGACATGGTAGATGAGCATAAATTGGCTGCAGATCCAAGATTGCCAAAAACAACCGAAATTTAAACTCGAGCTTTGCATGGCACAAAATGAGTCACGCCGGAGGCCACTCCAGCCAACATAGCTCCATGTATAAGGCTGTCAAAGTGACAAACCACCGCGATGTCAATTCCTTGCAGTGTATGCAACATCTAAAAGTACAAATTCGCCTGCATCTCAATCGACAAATCCCTCTGCGCAGCCAGCACCTCCCTCTCCTCCAGACTATACCCCTTGCCCTCCTCCCCCTCCCCCGGAAAATACTCCGCGTCCCGCCCACACACCACATTCTCCCCCGGCACCGTCCCGTTCGTCAAATACGCCCTCAGCCTCCCTGCCATGCAAAGCGACGGCACCGCCACCGACCCGTGCCCATACCCATCCAGCATCACCAGCCTTGCCCCCTCAAAACCCTCCTCCTGCGCCTCCCGCGCCACCCCGTGCGGCCACGCCGGATTTGACGTGCAGCGCGCGCGCCTCGCCAATCGCAAATCTTCGCCTGTCGAAGAGCAGCAGCATCTTCTCCAGCAGCCGCATGCGCGGCTGTGGCCAGCCGCCCGCCGGCCCGGACCGCCCGTCGTTGAGCCGCACCACCAGGCCCGCCTCATCGTCACCGTCATCATCCCCGGCGTAGGCGAGGAACATGCCCGTCGCGTCGCCGGCACGCAGGTCCGCGAGGCGGCGGGCGAGCGCGGGCCAGTGCGCGGGCGTATGCATCTCCCTCAAGAGACCGCGGATGCGCGCCGTGAAGTCGTCGACGACGCCGTACGCGCTGCCGCTGACGTACGCGCTCGCCGGGCTGCGGTACAGCGCGTCGATTACCCGCGTCACGTTCTCGCGCAGCGCCGGGCCCGTCACGCCTCGCCCGGCCAGCGCGCACTTGCCCTCCCCCGCGCGCGCGCACTCCTCGAAGAAACCGTCCACCACCGCATCCGCGTCCTCGTGGCGCCTCGCGTCCAGCAACTCCTCAAACCACGCCTTCTGGTCCGGCAGCGCGTCCAGCACCACGCGCCCCACGCGGCTCGGGTACGCCGTCGCGTACACCTGCCCGAGCAGCGCGCCGTAACCTACGCCCCAGTACGCCATTTGCCCCTGCCCAAGGGCGTCCAGGACGACGTTGAGGTCCGCGGCGGTCTGCGGGGTGTTCACGTAGGCCAGGTGCTCGCCGGCGTTGTCTTGACATGCGCGCCCGTGGTTGGTCGCCCACGCGTACAGGTAGGGGCTGTCGCGGATGAGGTCCGAGGTGGGCGGACGCGCGCGGAGACGCGCGCGCGAGGCCTCGGAGGCGTAGCACGTCGCTGGCGGGGTGGAGGCGCTGACGCCGCGCGAGTCGAAGCCGATGATGTGTAGGCCGTCCCCGACAAGTCGGCGGAGCGCGGCGCGGGCGCGTGGCCTGCCGCGGAGGAAGGCGACGCCGCTGGCGCCCGGTCCGCCGAGGCTGATGAGCAGGTTCGTAGCGGAGTGGCTACGGCCGCGCATGCGCACGAGCGGGACGGTGAAGGCCTTGGCCGCGCCGTCGGTACGCGGTGTCTGTGCGGAGGCAAAGTGGTCCATCGGCACATTGATGGTGCCGCATTCGAGGTCCTGGTCCTGGTCGGTGATGAGGGGGTCACCACACGGTCGCCATCGGATCGACTCGCCAGGGTAGGTGCGGAATTTTGGTTCCGCGGTGGGCGGCCGCGCATCGCCGCGGGATGTGAGAAATTGCCAGGATAGCAAAGCCCAGAGGGTGACGACGGTGAAGATGGCCGCTCTGGAGGCTGCTCGTTTGCGGTTGGCGGTTGGGCTGCGGTCGGCGAGAGGCCCGCCCAGCAGCGTCTGCTTCTCCATGCGATATGAGTATGTGTGTGTGTGTGCGCTAGATTTCAACGTAGAATTAGTCACTTCCCCCAAGCATGAAGGCGTTTTTGGTAAACCGATAGCATTAAAGCTGCGACGGAAGTTGACGATGTAGAGGGGAGGTGGACAGAATAAGCTAGAGGACTGACGCCCTACCTGTTAGGTGGCTTGCACCGACGTCTTCAGCACCCGTGATCTAGTGATGATAATTCGGATGAGATGCCTGTAGGAAATATTTCAATAAAGTCAACATCTATTCTTTTCGTCGCCAAATATTTCGCACCTCCTATAACATCCCGTCTTCAGCAAAAGGTGTAGACCAGTATGGTAAAAAAAGACCGTTTCATCATTAGGCTCTTCTCGCCACTGTATATGGCTTCGCTATCAGATACTATGGAATATCAAGGCTCATACAAGTTCACCCGCACGTTTGTGCATGTACTCCCAAACGCCATCATTTCGCCCTGAACAATTACACTCCCTCAAGCACATTCTGCATTCCCCTCTCCGCTTACTCTCCTCCCTGCTTCTTCTTCTTCTCGTCCTCCTCAATCTCAAACAGCTGCGGCACCAAGCCCCTCAAACACTCATCCAGCCCGCGCCACCCCATCCCCAGCACGCGCTCCGTCTCGCCCGCATCAACACCAAAGTGCGTCTCCGCCTCCCTCCGCCCCGGCTCCCCCACCGGGATCCTATTCCTCCCTCCTCCCGCCGTCACCACCTCCCTTGCCACGTCCGCCAGCTCCTGATTACAATACACGCCCTGCGCGAGCAGAAAACGCCCGCCCCCCGCCTCCGGCACGCGCAGCGCCCGAACATGCGCGTCCGCCACGTCCCGCACGTCCACCCACACGGGCCCGCGCGTCGGCGGCACCGCGCTCTCCCGGCCCGCGCTCACCACCCGCCACACCATTGCGTTGCTCGTATTCACCTCGGCGAGCGTCGCGGGCCGCGCGCCGGGCAGGAACGGACCAAAGACCATGGCCGGGCACAGGCTGACCATGTCGAAGCCGGCCGGGTCGCGCTCCTCGAGGAAGCGCCAGGCGGCGCGCTCCGCGGCCGTCTTGCTCGCGCGGTACGCCGTCGGCGCGTCCGCCGCGTCCACGCCGTCCTGGTACGTCAGCGGGCTCCAGTCGCCCGCCGTGTACGTCCTCCCCGGGCTCGGCCCCGCGGCCGCGTCGTAGATGCACGCGAAGCTGTTCGTATGCACCACGCGTCTCACCGACCCCGCCAGCGCACCACCACCGCAACACGCTTCCAAGACGGCGGTCGACCCGCGCACGGCGGGCACCATCAGCTCCGCCTCAAAGTCGGTTGCGTCGTAGTGAAAGGGCGCGGCGAGGTGGAGGATGGCGGCGGGTGCGAGCGGCCCGAGGGCGGCCCGGTAGCGCGCCGGGTCGGTGATGTCGTCGACGACGACGACGGAGAGCTTGGGGTGGGCGGCGTGGGCGGCGCGCACGGCGTGCGTCTTGGCGGCGGAGCGAACGGTGCCGACGACGCGGTAGCCGGCGCGGAGGAGCGCGGCGATGCAGTGCTGGGCGATGAAGCCGTTGGCGCCGGTGACGGCGACGAGGGCCGGTGGCTCAATGGGCATGGCGACCTTGGACGGCATTGTTCGCGGGATGGAGGGTTCCCGGGTGTGGGTAGTGGGTGTGGTGACGATGGCGTTTGCGGTAGGGGTGGTGGTTTTGTGTCTTGCCGTTCGGTGATGAATTGCAGCCACAAATGCAATCGAGACGGCTTTTTGGAAGAATGGTCGCGTATCAGCGTAGGGTTTTTGGAATGACAATTGTGGTGACGGGCTGAGAGGTGGCGGGATGCACTTTGCTGGTGGTGGCGTGGTTGTGGTGCGTGGTGATGGTGATGGTGATGGGGTGTTTGGTCTGCGAAGCGGCTGGCAGTGTTGGAAGGCGTAGTTCTACAAAGTACGAAAAGATGACGGTTTAGTATGAACGTAAAAGAAGGGAAAGGAAAATCACGGGCTTTCTTCTCCCACTTGACGACAAAAGGGCCCAGAAATCGGAGGGACCTTATGAAGGGACCACGAGTACTACGCTTTACACGGGCGCTGCCTCAAATCGAGCTTGGGCTTGCAGCTGGGGGGCCGGCGGTCCGCGCTGGAGGCTCGCGTCCTTGGCTCGGTCAGTTATAGGCCATGCTGATTCAACGGATTTTGTGGGCTTTGTCTTTTTTTCTTGTTGTTCGGATTTTGCTTGCTTGCTTGCTTGGCTGGGCTGACGTGACGACGGGCTTGCGTCGCATAGGAGGAGGTAGGTTGGAAAAGCAAAGGCAAACGGATGGTAACTAACTAGTGGTCAAAGTGAATTTTAGATGCGGGGGGATTGTGATTGGTCCGACGGAACTGGCCAAGCTTTGGACAAGGCAACACAGGTAGCGAATGCCGCGGGAAAAGTGAGACTGGGCAGGGCATACGGCCGGGGAGTGGTTAGATTTGCCATGAAAAATAATTAATAAATAATTAAAGAAAATAATATCAAGCACAAAAGTCGTGCAAAGACGAGCCTCACTGTGACGCTGACTGTGACGCTGCTGCCTGCAACCTCCGCGGGTCGGTTGGTCATCCGCTGTCCTGTCTGTCTGTCCCGCTGTCGCTGTTCGGCAAGCTCTGCAGCCGTCGCAAAGCACCTTTTTCCACTGCTCCCTTCTCCCTCACTAGGTTATCAGCAGCACACGTGCCCGCGCTTTGCAACTTGACACCAAACGCAGCACGATTTCACCACACTCTTCTTCATGGGCGCGGCGTCTTTGATCCGAGATGCGACCCCCGATTTTTTCCTTTTTTCTCCCTTCCCTCTCTCGCTGTCTCCTCCTCTCCTCCCCCCGGTCTCTCATCCCAGATCCGTAGATGAGACAGCCGAGATGCGACGCGCCCGCCCCCCGCCCCCGAAAATGCCAATGCAAGCCGCCCGCTTACCAGTTGACGGGACGGGCAGACGGACCTGATCAAGGTTCCTCGCCGAACTACCCTCCCGTACCCGATCAAGCTCGCGCAGTCCAAAGGAAATGAGGCCATGTCCACTGTCCCTGGCCGATCAACGCCCACATTAACCGACGGCTTGGTCCTCCTCCACTTTCTGGGCCCTTTGCGCGGCCGCTGAACCAGCTGGTGGCTTGCGTCGGATAACAGTAGCTCAGCGACTCAACGACTCAACGACCAATGTCCAGCCCGTTGGTCTGCCTTTTTTTTTTCTTTTTTCCTCGGGCGGAATGATGTCACCGCCTAGCATTCTGGGCTTGTGTTTCGGCCATTCCCGCGCCAAAATGTTTGTTCTGCCACAATTTATTCTGCCGCAATTTACTCTGCTGCAATTCAGTCTGCGACCGTCAACGTCCAAGGATATCCGTATCCGATAATCGGCATCGCCCGACACCTACCAAGCATGCAGACTTGGCAGTACTCTTGTGTGAATTGTGAATTGCAAATCTCTGCTGTGCTCTGTGGTTCCGTAATGACCGACCATTTGCTGTAACCAAACACCAATACGAGCCTGCATCCCGATGCCATAGTTGCATTCAATGCCATAGTCCCATCATTATTCATTCACATCTACCCCCTAATACATGTACACAAACTTGTCATTCTTCAGATCCGTCTCCTCCTCGTTCAGTACCTCTGCAGCCTCCGCCTCCCCCCGCGCAATCGCCTCCATCGCCGCCCTCCTCGCCGCCGCGTTCCTCCCGTTCCTCCTCCCGTACAGCACCCGCAACAACACCGCCAAAACGATTCCGACCCCCGTCACGCAAAACACCGTTACCTTGGCCGGCACGTACCCCGGCGCGTCCCCCGGCCGGAACGTCTGCGGCCCCACGATGCTCGCGCAGGCGTTCGCCAGCGACACCAGCCCCGTCACCACCACCTTTTTCGTGTACCCCTGCACGTTGGCCCCGACCATGCTGAACACCAACACGAGGGGCGCGATGTCCAGGTTGACCAGGTAGACGCCCGTCAGCGCCGCCGCGCGCGACGAGGTGGCAAACGACATGAGCCCGGCGCCGAGCATGCTGGGGATCAACAGCAGCACGATGCCCAGCCAGCGAGGGAAGTCGTGCAGGATGGCAAGGGTGGAGGCGGCGGTCCCAATAATGGTCACCGCGCCGGAGGGCATGTTGAGCAGCGCGGCCTGGCGCGGCGTGAAGCCGAGCCCGCGGATGACCACCGCCGAGAAGGAGGTGATGAAGCCGCCGGGCGTCACCGTCGCCAGCGTGAAGAGCACGAACAGCAGCACCTGCAGGTCCGTCAGCGCCTCGCGCACGCCCGACCACCGGAACACCTTCTTGCCGTTGCCCGCCTGGTCCGCCAGCAGCGCCTCGCGCACCGTCCTCCTCTCGCGCTCCGACAAGAACCGCGCCGCCTCCACGCCCGTCGGGAGGAAGACGAAGACGGCGACACCCGTAATCACGTTGAGGGCGCCGGCCGCCCCGAACATGATGCGCCAGCTGGAGGAGGAGGCGTGCGCCGGCGCGTGCTGGGCCGCCCACGACACCAGCCCGCCGACGATCTGCCCGACGCCGATGCCGCTGTACCAGAGGCCCATGCGCGGCACCGCTTGTCTTTTCGTGTACCACTGCGTCGTCACCATGATCAGCGCCGGCGCCACCACCGCCTCGAGCGCGCCGAGCAGCGCTCGCAGCGCCGCGAGCCCGGCGAACCCGCGCGCGCCGGCCATGCCGCACACCATCGCGCCCCAGAGCGCCACGTTGGCGCCGAGGACCTTGCTGACCGGCAGCCGCTGCAGCAGCGCCGCCTGCGGCAGCTGGCCGACGGCCATGCCGACGTAGAGGATGGTGGCGAGCCACTGGAACTGGCCCGGCGCGAGGTCGAGGTCGCGCTCCAGCCCCATGACGTTGGCGTAGCCGATGAGGATCTTGTCGAGGAACTCGAGGAAGTAGCACATGAACATGAGGGGCAGGATGACGCGGTCGATCTTGTGGTAGATGCGCCGCAGCTCAGCCTGGTTGCGTAGGTCCATCAGAGGCGCCTGGCTGGACATGCAGCCTTCGTCGTCGGAGGTCAACATGGTGAATTGATTTGAAGGCAGGGCTGTGCTTTATACATGAAGTAAAAAATACTAAAAAAAGAAAAAAAAAAAAGAAAGTAGAGGGCAGACAAGGTGAAACGGCAAGACGCCGTGTTGCCCGGTTTGTAATCCCACCAGCTCGGAATTGCAGATTATTGCGTTCGGTGTGGCAAGGTGAGGGTGCGGTGAGAGACAGATTAGGCCGTGGCGGCTTCCCGTTTCAGATGACGATCAAGATGGCACCTTTTCAAACACGATGCTCCAACAAGCTGCCTTGGGGAAATTGAAGGGCACCACCACCAAATTCTCGTAGAGCCTAAAACTCGGGGTCTTCTAGCTTCTGGCGAGTGCTCGGGCGCTCCGCGATGGGGGCCCGATGAGAGACAAACGGAGACCGGGGCCTGGCTATCGAGGGCCGGCCGTGGGACGAGCGAGGAGAGGCGACTGTAATGTAATTCTGGATCTCGATGGTATGTATATGTACAGGTTAAAAATGATGCAAAAGTGTAGGTTGGGAGAGTGTCAGCAAACCCTGACCCAGCAAGCACGTCCCGAGCGCAACTCACTAGTAGACAGAAAAGCTGGGTTCCGAATTGTCTTACCGCAAGCCCGGAGAGCTGGCCGTTACGGATGCTGGTACCAGTAATCTGTATGTATGGATCATGCAAAAGCACGCGAATTAGCACCCTGCAAGTATGGTTCATCGGTGGGCTAGCAACTGCGCAATGTAACCCAACACATATTGTCTGACAGAGGGGCTGCCACAGTGTGATATAGTAACTACTAGTCCCATGTCATCATTCCTTCCAGCCATGTGCATGATGCATGGAGGGGTAGTTTGTCTATTTCTTTTTGTCCGAGAAACAAGTCAGATGAAATGACCAGTCAAGTGAGACTTGCATTTGAATCGCCTGTATCATGCATCGATCGCCAAACCCAATCTTTCTACGAGTATACGGCCCCCCGTATTCAAAAGTCAGGGAGTTGTCGTTTTTTGTCGGAGGCACATGTTAGAATTGCGATGGCCTGTTGCAATACCAGATAAGCCAATACTACTAAAACATAACGGCTCTGAAATAGCTCTGAAAGAAGCGCTGGGTCTAACTGGCCCGGCCCCTCAACTCTATTCCGCCAACTCCATTCCGCAGCGACCGTCGTATTAGACAGCGCCGGACAACTTCCAACGCCTGTGAAAAAGAAAGATTAAAAAAACAAGATAAAAGAAAGGCAAAAGAAAATAAACATGAAAGGAAAGTTGATGTTTTAAACTTTCCCTGCTCCTTTCTGAAGTGTGTCTTATGGACGAACTTGCCATGACCTTCCCATGTATACGACCATGACCTCTTCTCCGACAGCCATGGGAACCTCAAGACGTGCGTTCGAATACGCGTAGAGGATGATGTGCTACATGATTTGGACCCCAGCTAGCACCCTCTCAATCCCTCCCTCTCCTCCTCCCCTCCGTCCCTCGCCCCCATCGCCTTCGCCGCCCTCTCTGCCGCCGACGGCCTCACCACCTTCCCATCATACGCCATCAGCCTGTGCCTCGCCACGAAGCATTCCACCCACCTCAGCCCGATCAATACCACCGGCCTCCCCGCGCGCGCCCGGATCGTCGCGTTCGCCGCGTCGGCGATCCACCGCTTCGGCACCAGGTGGTCCGGGCCGTCCAGCCGCCGTCGGAGAAGGCTCCGCGCGGTGGACAAGTCCCCGGCGGCCTGTATTCGGGTACGCGGGGTTCTTCCGCGGGAACTCGAGGCACGCGGGAACGTGCTTCTCCTTTTCCGCGGCCGTTTCCTTCCTTAGTCGGAGAGAGAGAAGGCAGGTTGTCTTGGATTGATGGAATCTATTGATGGAGCTTGGTGCTCATAGTGTGCGGTGCAAGATGTGGCCGCGGGGCTATCCAGCGGCCACGTAAATTGTGTGCCCGCTCATGACACACCTGCGTGACTGCGACACGTCCTTAACATTGTTTCTATCCGTAGATCAGGAAGCTTCTTAGATGTTCTATCATGGTTCGGTCACCTTTCAATAGATGTAGGACCTTAAAGGTAGGTTTGCTTCGTAGGACCCCACCATGTAGATGCAGCAAACAGCAATGTTCAGGAACCAGCCATCTTCTGTAACTGGGTGGCTTATGACCCTGATGGGTGACATCACATTCGTGTCGCCTAATAATAATAAAAGGAGCGAATTGCGGCCGATCAGTATATCAGTTGTTTCATAGGTACCAGCGATTGCCAGGCCCGTCTGGAGATGATGACCCCTCCCGTCGCATCGCATCGCCGTCCCGCGGCCCAGTCAGTTCCATCACGGGGCTGCCGCGGATCACAGCCCACCATCGGCGCGGGAAGCAACCGGCGCACAACCCCTTTCCTATGCGCATTGTACTTATCACCATAGGACCGACGGACGACATGCGAAAATAGCATCATCGATTGTCCCGAGTCAAGATCGCGCATCGACTTATCCAGCCCACCACGATTCTGGGGTCGCCGCGGTCCCTCAGGCCCCGGGGTGTCATCAAAAGCGGGCGGAAGCTGTTCCGCTACCGAGCAATCAGGCTGGGCGGGTTAATAACCGGAGCTAGCTGCCAGCAAGTCTCGGCGACTTTTTTATTCTTGCCCATATTTAAAACTTGACATCTACCTTTGGACCCTTTCCTTTCCCCCTCTCTTCCTCTCTCTCTTTCCCTTCGGAAACAACCCATGCCGTCCACCACCACCACCACCACCGCGCCGCCCGTCTACTCCATCGGCATCGTCGGCTCCGGCCTCGGCGGCCTCTCCGCCGCCATCGCCCTGCGCCGCGCCGGCCACGCCGTCACCGTCTACGAGCGCTTCGATTTTGGCGGCGAGGTCGGCGCCTCGCTCTCCCTCGCCTCCAACGGCTCGCGCCTCCTCGAGGCCTGGCGCGTCGACATCCCCCGCGCCCGGCCCGTCGTCCTCCGCGAGCTCGTCCGCCGCGACTGGGCCTCCGGCGACGTCCTCGCCACCTACCCGCTCGGCGACTACCGCGCGCGCTTCGGCACCGACTACAACAACTTTCACCGCATCGACCTCCACCAGCTCCTCAAAGAGACGGCCGTCAGCCCAGAGGGCGAGGGCGCCCCGGTGACGCTCAAGACGTGGCACAAGGCGACGGCGCTGGACCCGGAGACGGGCGAGGTGCGCTTCGAGAACGGGGTGGTTGCCGCGCACGACGCGGTCGTCTGCGCGGACGGCATCCGCAGCGCCATGCGCGGGGAGCTCGGCGTCCAGCCAGAGGTCACCCCGTCCGCGTCCTGCTGCTACCGATGCATCATCACCCGCGAGCGCCTCGCCGAGCTCAACCTCGCCGCGTTCGCCGACGCCAGCGCCATCGAGTTCTGGGGCGGCCGGGGCACCGACAAGATCGTCATGAGCCCCTGCGCCGCCAACGCCGTCGTCAGCTGCTACTGCTTCTACGCCGCCGCGCTCAACGACCTCACCCCCGACGGCTGGGACCACTCCGCCACCGGCGCCAAGCTTGCCGCCACCTTCCCGTCCCTCGACCCGCGCCTACGCCTGCTCTTCGAGAACGCCGACGACATCAAGATGTGGCGGCTGTACGACCACCAGGCGTACCCGCACTGGACGCGCGGCGCGGCGACGCTGCTCGGCGACGCGGCGCACCCGATGATGCCGGACCAGTCGCAGGGCGCGTGCATGGCGGTCGAGGACGCGGGCGCGCTGGGGATGCTGTTCGCGGCCGAGTACGCGGATGTGGGCGTGCGGGAGAAGCTGGCGCTGTACGAGCGGGTGCGCAAGCCGAGGGCCACGCAGCTGCAGGATGCGAGCCGCCGCGCGCGGACGGACATCAACGAGCGGATTGGCTGGAGCAGCGCGAGCGACCGCTCGGGGAAGCTGACCATCGAGGAGGTCTGCGGCTACGACATGCACGCGCACGTGGCCGAGGTGGTGGCCGCGTGGCGCGAGGAAAGGGCAGGACGCAAGACGGATGGATGATACGAGGAGAGCGATGGAGCTCAGCACATAAACCTGTGGTAATTACTGGTGGATTGCAGTATAGCCAGTGTATATAGTAATTCAAGCAGCGCCAGCTCATTGGGTTTGTCCAATGCAAAAAAAAAAAATATCCATATCCATGTCCCAAGTAAGCAAGAAGAAGTGAGTAAAGGTAGAAGAGGAAGAAGAAGAGGAAGAAGAAGAGGAAGAAGAAGAGGAAGAAGAAGTAGAAGAAGAAGAAGTAGAAGAAGAAGTAAAAGATGGAGCGGCCAAAGCTCGAACAAGACCGAAGGACGGAAAAGATTCGCTTCGCTCAAAAGACAACCAGTCCGTGCATCTCCTCATAGCGAATGCGCGCCCAGTTCACAATCGCACCTGTCCCCTTGGTCTCGTCCCTTCTCGTCCATACGCGCTCCACCAGGTCGCGCGCGTTGAAGACGTAGCCGAAGCCGCATGTGCGCTCCATGACGAGCAGCCGGTCCTGAATGATGAGGCGGTGCTCGTACTTGGAGCACGCGCCGCCGGCCATGACGAGCGGGAAGAGAACGCACGCCTCGAGCGGGCTACCGTAGCGGATCTGCTGCACCGCATCGAGGATCGCGCTCACGCACCGGTCCACCTTGGGATCCGTCAGCTCGTACCCGTCAACGACCTGGTGCAGCCGCAGCCGCACCGCGTTCTCAAACGCCACTGCCGCGTGCAGCACGTCGTCGCCGTTGCCGCTGCCGCCGGACGATGATGGCTGCGCGTAGACGGCCCGCGGCATGCCGCCGTACTCGTATGACCAGTGATTGATACGTTCCTCCACGTGCTGCGCCTCTTCGCGGAAGGCGGCCTCGGACGCACGATCCACGCGGGTCTTGCGCTTGTCGGCGAGCGTGTTAACGAGGTCGAGAAGATGGAACAGCTCTTTCGGTATGCCATAGACGGCGGAGTCCTCTTCGTCCGGGCTGAATGATAGGCGGTTGAGCGTGGCAGCCTCAGCCTCCTCATCTCCGATCAACGGTGGTCGACACGTTGATGTAGTAGCTGCCGAGTCGAGAAATCTAGCCAGCCTCAACAGAAACTTGTAATGCCCGGTCAGCATTTCGCCTTGCTGCGTCATGAGGGTAATCAAGAGTCGCTTGGCACCCTTGAGATGTAGCTTCCACCCTTCACTAGTCCCATCGAACAACTCAGTCATGCATAGCAGTAGACTCGCGACCAGGGCAATGTCTGCGCTTTGCTTATCGACATGCGGAAGCAGTTGAGCCAATGCAGATGTTGCCTGACCCTGATGATAGAGACCTCTGCTCCCCAACGACGGTTGCAGCTTTCGCCAGTGATTCGCTGACAGGGCTAAGATGCAGTGGAGCACTAGGTCGTTGCCCTGTGCCATGGGTAGGAGATAATGATTATATGGATTGTTGGCCGAGTTTCTTCTCGAGAGGATAGAAGACACAATGGTAGAGTAATGATTCATCAAGGCGCGGTCGTTTGTTGTTTGAAGTTGGGGTAGCAGTTGCGGAATGTATACGGAGAGCGTCGTCTGGTTGAGTTCCATGCCGTCGGGCAGGCTGCCGTTGCTGACAGGAGTAAAGGCTTCCACCCAGGTGGAAGGCGATGTAGACAGGTCCCAGGAGACCTTGTCGGAGAGTCCCTCGCCGTCTGATGTGGTGCTATCGCGCTTGATGACAGCAAAGTTCTGTTTGACATCAGGTTGGTAACTGCTGGCATTGCTGTTGCTTCTCTCGTTGACACTTCCGTTCGAGCGTGGCGAGCTGCTCGAGCTCGGGCTGGGGCTCTGACTCTGGCGGATGGGGATGTCGATGATGGTCGAGTCGCCGCCCAAATTTTCCGAGAGCGACTCCTTGCGCGAAGATATGGTCGGGGACCTGTCCTTGGAGCGCTCGGTGGGCCAGGCGCAGTCGAGACAGAGGCGGCGACAGTCGCCGCAGCGAGGCTTGGTCTCGTCGCACTTTTTCTTACGGCGCTTGCACATCAAGCAGCCCGTTTGGACACGGCGGATGCGGGCCTTGGGCATGTCGCCCAGAGAGCCCGGGTATCCCTCGCCGGCGCCGACGGCATCCCGCGGCATACAAGGTAAGCTCAGTCGGACGCATCGCGCGCAGGGTAAGTTGCCATCGCAGGCCTGCTTGATTTGGGCGCAGCGATGGCACACAGGCCGGCTGTCGGAGCCCATGTCGTCGTATGCGGGCGATGGTCTTGCTGGATTTTTTTCGTTGATTTTTTTTCTCTTTGTTCTGTTGCGTGTAGGTCTGGGTGGCGGAAGAGGGGGCAAGTTGTTGTGCGTGCGCTGTTCTTGTCGCCTTGCGTATTGCCGAGGCAAGAGAAACTGGCGGGATCTAAGGCGGCAAGTTGAAAGATTTCAAGAGATCGCGGGGGCGATGAATCGGCGGGCTGGTGGCGATGGATCAGAGGGCGGGTGGACAGTTGAGACGATGGAGGAGCAAGGAGAAGGAGGCGATGATGAGAAAGGGCATCGGGATGGCTTGGGGGCTAACAAGAGATGGAGCTGAGAGCGGGCTTTGCGGGCGGGCTTGGTCAGCGGGAGATGGAGACGACAGACAAGGTATCGGTCGGCATTCTGTAACTATGTATGTACCTAGCTAGAACCCGGACTAATTAGGGTGATCTTGTCTGGGCGTCGGGTGGAGGGAGTTGTGGTGTGAATGGTTTGAAAGGACATCCACGGCCACAGTATTCACGGGAACTGGCGAAGACCAAACTGAAAACTGAAAGGCGACTTCTTTCTTGGTCTGGGCAGAGGACGACGAGACGGGGCGGGCGTGGCGGGCAAACATGGAGGAGAAGAAGCAAAAAGGGTTGCCGATCCCCTCTCCTTTGGCCGGCGCCTCTGACCCAGGTGGGTTTAGCCTTTCTGTCCAAGAGCAAGCCTCGGAGCCTTGATTGTTGGAGGGGGATTGAGCACCCACTGGGAAGATGAGCGCAAATCAGCAGGCAAATCAGGCGAATCAGAGGTGAGTATGGAGTCGATATGATGATTGGAGGTAGACAGTATGAAGCAAGCTTTGACACTGTATTTATTCCGTTTGCGAATAACGCTTGGGTAACACTGGGATCGCGTTGACGGACAGAGCAGAGCACTGCATAAGTAAGAGGCAAACGCAACAAGGTACTGCTCGCGTGGCACCAGATGCAACAACGCACATCATAGGTACATACTATGTATGTAGGTAACCCATCCGCCTGGAGATTGACTACAGATTACAATCTAGCAAGTAGGGAGGTAGCAACCCAACCCAGGTCATTGTCGCATTTCTGACTTGTCAAGTTCATGTCGCTTCCCGCAGCAGCCTGCAGGACAATGCCAAAAAATCCCGCCATCCAGTTCCAGTCCCAGTCGGTCCCGCAGCTCCAGCCCGCACAGCCTGCACCGGAAAGATGTGCTAACGACAGTAATACTGATGGTCCTGGCCGGCCTAATGTCGCAAGCCGACGCCACGCCGTCTCTACCGGGGCAAGCCATGTCGCAACTCGCACGAGATCGCACTTTGCGGCATCAATATTGCCTTGCGGCCCTTGCCAGAACGGTGCGGTATCGCCGTAGTAGCCACCAGCCTCTCTACTACTTTTTCCAATAACTCGCCCGATTATAATCAATTTTACTGGAGGTGCCTCAAGGGCCGCGCCGCTTGACACGGACCCGCCAAGACAAGACCTGGACAAACCCCAGCACAGTGCGCCCGCATCCCCTGTATCTTCCTTGCTTCCTTCCATCGTTCTGGCCTGCTCCGGCGCCACAACCCCGCTAAGAGAAAAACGTGAGAGACGGACAAGCCCCCGATTTCAACGGCCCCGCCATGTTACCACTTATTTATTTAGTACTGCTACTAAATTATGAATGCTGGGACAGACTTGGGAGGCGGTTGAGTCTGGTACGGACATTCTCTGACCAAGCCATGTTAGGGCACTGCTTCAGACAGCATTTCTTGCCCTCCCCTCATCTCATCGTCACGCGAATAAAACTCGCATCGGATGCTTACTGCAGCTGAAACACGTGGGGATGCAGAGCTAGAAGCCACGCCGGAGCTTCTGCGCAGCTTCTTCTGCAAGCCTGATCCAGGGCGACACTCACAGCAAGTGGGGGCTCGTCTCACTCTGTTACCATCTCCGTAGTCGTCGCAAGCCTGCCACCCGTCCCTTGTCCATAACAAGAATTCACATATCACAACGAGCAGATGCTGCATCGCTGACACGCCATTCAACAAAGGAGATCATTATCATTATTGCTTTGTCCCGTATATTCGGCTTCGTTTATCTATCTTCCTTGCCTACCTCTCTCAGTCCCAGTGGGCCAGACGCACGTAACGTGCCGTCTCGTCAATGAACTCGCGCCCCTGCCTCAGGCTACCGTCCATGTGCATGAACGGGTGCGGCACGCCGACGAAGCGCTTGACAATGACCTCGTTGCCGTTCTCCAGCAGCTTGCGCGCGTACGCCTCGCCCTCGTCGCGCAGCGGGTCCGCGCCCGCCGTGTAGATGACCGTCCGCGGCAGGCCCTCAAAGTTGGGCGCCTCTAGCAGGTTCTTGAACCAGCCCATCTCCGCCTTGGCCTTGGCCGCCGCCGCGGGGTCCTCGGGGAACTTGAAGCGGTTAAAGTACGCCAGGCGCGCCCAGTTGAGCGTCGGCGCGAACTCGTTCTCGCGCATCGACGCGTGCGGCGAGTCGGCCGGCGTCGCCGGCAGGTCGTCCACGACGGGGGTGCCGGCGGCCACGAGCCGCAGCGGGAGGTCCGCGTCGCGCGCGAGATGCGCGAGCGCGAGCGCGATGCACCCGCCGGCCGAGACGCCGCCGACGGAGATGCTGTCGGGCTTGATGTTGAGCTTGGCGGCGCCGTGCTTGTGCACGTACTGCAGCGCCGCCCAGCTGTCGGTGATTTGCGCCGGGTAGGGGTGCTCCGGGACGAGGCGGTAGGCGACGTCGACGACGGCCACCTTGGCCTGGTGGCAGATGTGCTTGCAAATGTGCGCCTCGGTGTCGAGGTCGCCGAGGCCCCAGCCGCCGCCGTGGAAGTCGACGTGGACGGGCCAGGGCCCCGGCGTGTCGGGCTCGTAGACGCGCAGGGTCAGCTCGGTGCCGTCGTCCAGGGCAAAGGTGGTGTCGTAGGTGCGCGCGGCCTCGGGGGCGGCGCCGGTGCCGTAGCTGTAGAGCTGGGAATAGTGCTTGCGCAGGACGGCGAGGTCAATGGGCCCGTTAGGCTTGTAGGCGACGTTGTCGTTGTAGAGCTTGACGAATACGGGGTCCAGCTTCCCCTCCATGGAGGGGTGGATGGGCTGGACGGGCTCGTGGGACTTTTCGGCCATGTTGAGGTGTGTCTGAGGCTGTTTCTGTGTGGAGGGTGAAGGTAAGTTTGTTGAGGAGCTCCAGGAGGAGAACCGGGGGCGGAATCGGGCGACGAGATATATATTAAGCCTCTGTCGTGAACGAGCCGGAAAAGCTGGCCGGGGCTTGAGCGGAAATGTTGGCGTAGCGGGGTTACTGAGCTTGCTGGTCTGCTCTGTCCCGCCGAGGAGAGGTCCGTCGTCTGTGCCCTCTTTTTCGTCTTCCGGCTCGCAACCTTTGCCGTCCCGGCCAGTGTTGACCTCCTTGAAGATCTGTACTAATGGAATTGCCTTTTACCTGAGCAGTTAGCGGGCAAGAACTTGATAATCTGCTCCGCGCGCACAACGCGACGGCGCGGTTGGCGGGCTTGCAGCGGGTTATGCCGCTAGAAACCCGCCGGCGACAGGCTTTGTCTCCAGCGCAACACCCGCTAAAGATTTGCCGCTAAAACTTCCACCATCGCCCCCCAATGACCCTCCTTCAGGGCCCAACCGCCATGTGGCAGAAGCCCCTCCAAAGTCCCTCCAACTCCTCTCGATGCGACGGGACTGCAGTGGGGGGTGGAACTGATGATGATGAGAGGTGCAGAACCGAACGGTAGACATCAGGGTGCGGATTCTCTCAAACTGATTCCTGTCCCTTTAAATCCATGTCTTTTGTTTGCTTCTTTTTCGTTTCAATTTTTTACGCAGCAGTCAGTAACAAGCCAACAACCCCAAAAACCCGCAACCGACCAACAGAAGCGGCTAGCCAAGCTACGTTCAGTAGTGGACAGCCCGTCTAACTGGTTGGCTTATCCAGCAACCTCTATTGCCATACGGGTACAAAACAGTTTCAGCCTCTATCAACTTTCATTCTCATCTCATCATGTCCGATTATTGATATTTGCTGACGCTATTACAACTAACAATTGACCCATGCCCGCAGACTCCGCCCGCTTAGCCTACATAGGTGCTAACAGGTTCGCCCCGTTTTGTTTGCTCGCCTCTCGCCGGCTGCCAAGCACCAGCCAGGGCCGTGAGAGGGACTGCCAACGCCCAATATTGTAGACTCGTCCGTGAAGCCGTCTGTGAGGCGGCTCCAGTGACTCGATTCCATCTTAACTACCTATTCATAGGTCTCCCCATCTTCGCATGAATTTTCACTCCTCTCTCCATGTATAAAACTCGATTCTGCCCCGCCAGTGCCCACGGACCCCAACGCCGCACCCGCTCGGAGCAAGCCACATTTCGACTACACAGGCACACCACCCAAAGCCGTTTGTCCCTCACCCCTCCTTTGTTTTTTTGTTCTTGTCCCTCTCGACCGCCATCTTCTCTTCTCCTCCTCCTCAATTGTGCAAGACTGTTGCTAGTTTGCAAACTGCCCGCGCACTATGGACAAGCCCGTCCTCATCATCGGCGCCGGCGTTGTTGGCTTGTCGCTGGCGCACGGCCTCAAAAAGGTAAACCATCACCCACCCTGTCAACCCGCCCGCCAAGGCTAATCGGAGATTCTTCATCTTCTCCGCAAAAAGCATGGAATCCCGTTTGAAATCTACGAACGCGACGAGCACATTGACGCGCGCCCGCACGGCTGGGCCATCACCCTCCACTGGGCGCTGCCCTTCCTGGAGGAGCTCCTCGACCCGGACACCATGCGCGGCCTCAACGGCGTCCAGGTCGACCCCAGCGTCGGCCGCAACGACACGGGCAACTTCGTCTTCCTCAACCTCGAGACCCTCGAGCCCAAGTTCCACATCCCGCCCAACCGCCGCCGCCGCGTGAACCGCGAGAAGCTGCGCAAGTTGCTGCTGCAGGGCGTCGCCGAGCACGTCCGCTGGGGCAAGCGCCTCGACGCCATCGACGTCGCCGCCTCCGACAACGGCGGCGTCCGCGCCTCCTTCTCGGACGGCACATCGGCGGACGGCAGCATCCTCGTCGGCATCGAGGGCTCCGGCTCGCGCACGCGCAAGTTCCTGCTCCCCGACGCCTACCGCAACTACCAGCTGCCCGCGCGACTGCTCGGCGCCACGCTCACGCTGTCCGCCGCCGACGCCGAGCCGCTGCTGCGCATCGACCCGCTGCTCTTCCAGGGCTGCCACCCGACCACCGGCAACTACCTGTGGATCTCGCTGCTCGACAGCCCCGAGATCAACGGCACGCTCGGCGGCGGGCCGGACCGCGAGACGTACAGCTTCCAGGTGATCCAGTCGTGGCTCGCGCGCACGCCCG